>NC_079168.1:37827623-38037623 GCF_947568905.1 Ostrea edulis
CTACATTATAAATCGCAAATCTTCCACAATCAGAAGAATCATGACACTGGTCCGGCTGTTAGTTCTGCAAACTTTTAGGTTTCATGTACAAATCAGAGTCCAGCATATTCAAAGCATTACAGATGAAATTACAAATGCTCTCCATCAGTTTCAGAGGTCCAGGTTTCGCCAATTGGCTTCTCGGGCGGCGGATTCCTTTTCTTTTAGAACACCTATTTAGTTTTGGAGAGTTATACAGAAATTTCTTCAGACTAGTGTATCTCAAAATACACCTAGTGTATAGCATCAAAGATTGCAAAGTTTATTCAAGTTTAAACAGCAGTCATCATTACATCAGATTTGCCCCCCCCCCCCCCACTTCCTGTTTTTCACATTATCAATTCTATAGCCTATCCTTCGGAAACTAGTCTGGCTTTTACTATCGCGAAGTGCTACCTATCAGGACCCATTTTTATCAAGGCTGGCAGATTTCAGTTGATTCCTGGGTACCTGTAAAGTGCGACACGAAACGAAATCTACCGAAACGAAACGAAACGTACCGAAACAATACGAAACAGACTGTATAACCGAACTCTTTTAATTATTATAATTAAAAATGGTATCTCAGGCCCCTGTGAAAGTTACCTTCTATAAATAAAATTCGCCCCCCCCCCCCTTTTTGATGTAGGTTTTCGGGTTGACATAAACAAAGTTTTAAAAGTTGGAAAAGGCGGTGGGGGATAAGTAAGCATAAAGTACATATCCGAAGTTAATCAAATTATAAGCATCATGTGCAATTAGTTTTGGATCCAGAAATTTCAGAGAGGAGGGTTACAGTCTCACAGGTCGGAGGTCTGGGGAAACACATTAAACGAGGGGTGTAGTCGCCGGTGTTGGATCCATCTTTGAGCATAAATACATGTTTCAGTATTTTTGCTCTAAAGACAAATCTCTATATACATGTGGATATTGTGTATTTGTATGTAGATGTAGTATATCTTGAAAACGGTAGATCCTGAGTTTTGTAATTTCTGCTTCCTTTGTCCATAAGCCTTTTGATTTTATAAAATGCTGACCTCAGCAACACCCAAATATATGGAGTTATCTTTAATTAAAAATACTGCATATCAATAATGATTTTTGATAATAAATGTATATATATTTTACCGAATTGCATTCATATAATATAGAATACTATTCAATTTTTCCATTATTATTATCAGTACTCGCACCTCAGCAGTTAGAGATAAACTAAGAGGTTAAACGTCTTCCTGATTTCAACTTTTTCAGACACAAGCTTCCTCAAACAATGTTTGATGCTAACCGATGAACCACTGAAAAATACATCGGTCAACCAGAAAGACCACATCAACAGGGAAGAGAATTTCATTTTTATGTATTAACTTTTACAGGGTCCTGAGATACCATTTTTTATTATCATGATTACACAGTTTAGTTCTACAATTTGTCATTTCGGCAGGTTTTGTTTCGAATTTTACAGGTACCCGTTGATTCCGTTATTATTAGGAAGTTAATGGCTGGGTACAATATATCTAATTTGTGTCAGGATATGAGAAAACCCGTTATAATGCTCTTGTTGAGAAAATTGTCAACTTTTGTCACATTTGTGTTTTTCTAATTTGAAGCAGCTTTACTTCAGTCTGTTTTTACATTAGCTTTCATTGCGTTGCTACGGGTAGGTGAAGTAGTGGCTTTGGGTATTGAGCATGTTGCTGTCTCTCGTGACGCTATTTGAATTTTAATTAGAACATCCAAGACTGACTAAACTAGTTTGGGGACAGGTTAAAAAATCCAATAAATGTTATTGTTTCAATCTTAGCAGGATTTTTCTGCATTGAGTAGCCTTATTAGGAGGGTGTCTTCACTTTCACATTTACATTCCAAACCTTTGACTACCAAAGCCACTTTTCATCCATGTTAAACAAAGCTTTGCAGTTCTTGCATATTCAATTGTCTGAATGTAAAAAAAAACAAAAAACCCAAAACCCTCCTTTCGCATTGTGAGTGCAACCCATTTATAATTAAAAGGGTTTTCAGGGGAACTTATTAAGCAGATGGGAAGGTGGCATTCAGCAGGTTACAAATCCTTCATAAGACCATTGGCACAATAAGTTTTTATTTAGTTTTAAAGGGACTTTTGTAAAAACTGTAACTTCAATATTAATATTTTGGTGTTATACTTGCTCATTATTTTCAATTTTATGTTTACTTAATGAGCTCATATATATGCACAGAATTTGAATCAAGATCATTTTGATCGAGAATCATCCACTATTTTACTGCACAGTGTGGTTTGGGATCAGTTATATCCTAAAATTAATTTTGTTAGCTCGTAATGAGGTTCCTGGTATTATCCTTATTCATTGTGGGGGCAACGATATTGGTCAGGCACACAATACGCTAAGTGGCCTTCAAAATATTTTAAGTATTAAACTTTGGCAAAATTGCTCATTTACTCCCCATTCGCTCATTTATTTTGTTCGAAATAACTGAGTTAACTGCCTTTCGAGCACTGAAGGTCAAATATGTAGACGTATGATTGATGGTGCATGTACGTGTGCAACGTTTGTCATAGACAAGTTTTGGGGACGAGATGCATCAATCAGATATCCAGGTATAAGTGTTCAACACAAGGAATTATTTAGAAAAGATGGAGTCCATTTGTCTGACTTGGACACCACTATTCTTATCAATACTGTGAGGAATGCCCTGGATCATTTCATTCGTTGTAATTTTGTTTCACCAACATTTTCTCAATGCATGTCATGAGCCAATGTTGTGCTTATGAATGCATTTTCAGTCAAATACTCAGCATTTCATGATTTTGCGTTGGTTTCTTCAGAAGAATATTGAGGTCTCATTTAAAGAATTTTTTTCTGGTCGAAAAATATACCCGGCACCTACCCTACTTGTATATTTTTGGAAGTGTTTGAGCATTTCCAAAGAGTTCTAAACCCCGAATTGCTAGTGCTAGCTTGTCAATACGTATTGCCTTCCGTGCAATACTATTGGTTTTATCTAAATTAATTTTAATAAAACACAATCAGTCTTCGCTTGGAATTCACAGAACCCGCGCTATACCTACATGTACATTTTTGTATCACTGTCACCGCATGTAGCATTGTTCACGGTGAGTAGGCTGGCGTCAGCGTCGCATTTTATGCTCACATGTATTTTCGAAAAATAATTTTATCTTTTAAAAAGTAGCATAGTATTTTCCACTTTTCTCCTACCTTCTTCAACGATCTATCATTTATTTTTAAAAAGATCTATGTAATACATGTACATGCATTCAAAATACATGAAGGTCATGAACTGCGAAACTTCACACTAGCATACTCTATGAAGCGCTAATTGGTGTCCGTATGTATTTTAAAACAAATGAAATTAAATTTATCCAAGATTACATTAAATGAATGCTGCAATTGAAAAGCATATCTCATACATATTTTCTTATCATATTCTAAAGCTAAACTGCATCTTCTTGGTGTTTTGTAAAATTTGTGAAATAATGCATGCTCGGAATAAGAAAGTATAAAACTTGAATAATTATGGAAAGTATCTAGTAGATTGTGTTTACGTCTTTGAAATAAAAAAAATGATTTCAAAAAAATTATAAGAGATGAACGTAAATCAAAAGATTTGATCAATATCTGGTTATTCACAAAGCCATTAGATAAGGGATGGTAAAGGATGAATACATATATAAATGTTCGATTCTTTCCCCGTTAGTTCATTCACACAGCTGGTAACAATGAAAGCGGTCGTCATTCTAAGTTTCCTGTCTCTAGGAGTAGTCACAAGTGCCTTCAGTCCTTCCGAATATGTACAGGTAATAATTTAGAAGACATATAAATTATTTACAGATATATAAGAACATTTCGGTTAAGCATCACTGAAGAGACATTATTTGTCAAATGCGCATCTGGTGCATCAAAATTGGTACCGTATAAGTTTTACATTATGACCCCTGGGTCGAGGCCTCTGCTGGTGGACTGTTAGTCCCCGAGGGTCTCTACAGCCCAGTAGCTAAGTACTTCGTTACTAGCTTGAAAATACGGATGTATATTTAATTGCTGTTATAAAATTTAGAAATTCATTTCAAAATTAAGGATTATCTCCCTCATGCATAGCTCTTATCCTTGGACGAATTTGGCTCCACTTTTTTGGCACGCTGTTTTTGGCTATATTTAGCTCTAAAACTTCATATTATTTCGGATTTCAAACATTTCGGTTGAGCATCACTGAAGAGACATTATTTGTCGAAATGCGCATCTGGTGCATCAAAATTCAGGGCCGTAAATTACATGGAGGCGGAGGAGGCAGCTGCCTCCTCCAACTTTTGAGCCAAAAAAATTTAAAATTTAAAGTTCATTAGAATTTATGTTGTTTCCAATAACTAAGAACATGATACCTCCCTTAAAAAGCATTCCAAATCTTTCTTTTAGAATGAGTTAGTCAAGTAACATCTTAGAAGGCCCTAGAATCAAGGATTTTGCACGAAACGTGTTCAGTGTGCCTAATTTCCTGCCTCCTCCAAATTGAAGGTTAATTTACGGCCCTGAATTTGGTACCGTATAAGTTTTACATTATGACCCCTGGGTCGAGGCCTCTGCTGGTGGACTGTTAGTCCCCGAGGGTCTCTACAGCCCAGTAGCTAAGTACTTCGTTACTAGCTTGAAAATACGGATGTATATTTAATTGCTGTTATAAAATTTAGAAATTCATTTCAAAATTAAGGATTATCTCCCTCATGCATAGCTCTTATCCTTGGACGAATTTGGCTCCACTTTTTTGGCACGCTGTTTTTGGCTATATTTAGCTCTAAAACTTCATAGTTATTTCGGATTTCAAACATTTCGGTTGAGCATCACTGAAGAGACATTATTTGTCGAAATGCGCATCTGGTGCATCAAAATTGGTACCGTATAAGTTTTACATAAGATATATATATATAAGATATATGAAATATGTATGGGTACATGTATGTGAAAACGAATGTAGATTATGGTGTTACCATATCTGGACCACGTGTACGCACAGGTGCTTGTGGACAGGACTTCCGGCACCCCCCTTCTTTTATTTTTAAATGTTCAATTCCTTGGGTATTTTGGACGTATTTTTGATAAAATATGTAACTTCAGAGTTTATCTATTTCAATGGAATACACAAATCTCGCATAGAAACCGTTTTTAAAAATGTCATATCACCGATCATAATATATGAACAAGGTGTGCAACTCAGCCAGCGACATGTTGAAAAAATCTACACCTCGCTGAGAAATCCTATCGAAAAAACACCAATAATGTATATACCAACTGAAAAGAACGGTCATTCTAAATCTACTGATGATTCGTGGATTAAATGCATCGCTATTTGGTGCGCAATAACTACTTCACACCGCTCAATTTCATCGTTTTAACCTCGCCACTTCTCATTTCTGACTATAACGAATGGAAGTTGTAATGCTGGAATATTTCTGTCGCAGCCAACTATTTTTAGAACGAGAAAACCCGGGACGAGGTCTTCCGAATACCATTAGCTACACGAAAAGGGAAGAGAATACCGATCATAGTAATCAAGTCTAGCCAAAGAGGGTCATACATGTAATTTCATTTAACTGGTTAAGTCGGTTGTGGAAAGACTAGCACATCCACAAATATAATTAAAAACCTCATAGTGTTGGGTAGGTAATATATCATGGAAATCAGAAAGAACCATGAAAGCACAATATATTGACAATGTTCCACATTTCAGTTATAAGGCCAACTATATAGCATTGGCTAACATTCGTTTTTTAAAAAGAAACAAAATAGTTTATCAAGCCCCTTACATATGATCAGATCCAAATTCGATTAAAAATATAAAAAGTAGGGGGGGGGGGTAACAAATTAATTGATAAAGGAATGTCAAAACTTTATGTTATAACTTAAATATAAGATTAAACAAATATCAACAACCAGCACTTGTGCATGCATCGCACACATATTTTGTGTATAGTTCACATCATGATAAAAAAAACAACAACCTACCCGCTTCTACCCCTATCCCACTCCCAATATCATTTTAGATAATTATATTCAAACATCGATCTGTTCAGTATGACCTAATCACAGGGGTTCAGGCCCCCACCCTTCTCCGAAGAACATACATGATTCGACTTTTTGGTTGAAACTCTCTACTGCTTATCAGCAATGTCTTGCAAACACAATAAAGTCAACTCATGTAGGTTATTCGGGGGGGGGGGGGGGGGGGGCATTATGTCAACACCATTATGATCCAAATCATATCGTATAGGGTTAAGAGTTTACAATGATAGTATATTTGGATATATTAAAATTGGTATGGTTCCAATAATGTGTAAGTGTGCACATTATTGTGGAAAGATGCACAACCGATTTGAAATATTTTGATCGGTATTCTCTTTCCTTTTCGTGTAGCTAATGGTATTCGGAAGACCTCGTCCCGGGTTTTCTCGTTCTAAAAATAGTTGGCTGCGACAGAAATATTCCAGCATTACAACTTCCGTTCGTTATAGTCAGAAATGAGAAGTGGCGAGGTTAAAACGATGAAATTGAGCGGTGTGAAGTAGTTATTGCGCACCAAATAGCGATGCATTTAATCCACGAATCATCAGTAGATTTAGAATGACCGTTCTTTTCAGTTGGTATATACATTATTGGTGTTTTTTCGATAGGATTTCTCAGCGAGGTGTAGATTTTTTCAACATGTCGCTGGCTGAGTTGCATACCTTGTTCATATATTATGATCGGTGATATGACATTTTTAAAAACGGTTTCTATGCGAGATTTGTGTATTCCATTGAAATAGATAAACTCTGAAGTTACATATTTTATCAAAAATACGTCCGAAATACCCAAGGAATTGAACATTTAAAAATAAAAGAAGGGGGGTACCGGAAGTCCTGTCCACAAGCACCTGTGCGTGTACGCAGCACATTCATAGGTAATGAATGTCTATTGATTGATAAACTTTTGGTAAATGATCATCGTATTACACTAACTAACATAAAAATGTACACTTACTACCAGATATGGTAACACCATAATCTACTTTCGTTTTCACATACATGTACCCAATGAGCAGAGACTTTACAAACACATAATATTACCCACAATGCAAATTATATTGAATAAGAATTAAAATATCATCGAATAAGAATGACATGACTATCGAATAAGAATGACATGATTATCGAATATGAATTACATGCTTTTGAATATGAATAGCAAAATTATCGAATATGAATGACATGATTATCGAATATGAATGATAAGATTATCGAATATAAATCACATGTTTTTGAATATGAATGATAAGATTATCGAATATGAATCACATGTTTTTGAATATGAATGATAAGATTATCGAATATGAATCATAAGTTTTTGAATATGAATGATAAGATTATCGAATATGAATCATATGTTTTTGAATATGAATGATAAGTTTAGAATATGAATAACTATTTATTGAATAAGAATGACATATTTTTGAATATGAATAACACGTTTTAGAATAAGAATAACATGTTTTGAATATGAATAATAAAATTATCGAATATGAATCACAACTTTTCGAATATGAATGATATGCTTTAGAATATAAATCACAACTTTTCGAATATGAATAACAAGATTAGTATAATAGTGCAACGTTTTACACGCCATAGGTTTTGCTTTGAGATATTGTGATATGTTTCATTGTTGTGTTTGCAGAATACATGTATACTGATGAATAAGAATTCTAAATGTTATCAGATCAGTAAGTAGCCAATCTAACTCTACACATTATCATGTTTCAGGTCCACAACAAATACCGAAGGAACGTTAGTCCCAGCGCAGCCAACATGAAGAAATTGGTGATGTTTTATTCTAATATAATATATATACTCATCTCTACACGTCTCTGCACTTTCTCATTTCACAAATCAAGCATACATCAGTTTATCTTATCAAACTTAGCAAACAAACAGAAATTATCCGGTAAAAGTTCATAAAGAAACAGAGGTAATGGTCGTTGAAGAATAGGAAAATAAAGGATAGTGTCCTTTGAACAAGGGAAAGGGGTGAGGAAAGAGGGACGAAAGGGGCGGGGGGGGGGGGGTGAGGAGACAGGGAAGGGCAGGAGAAGAGGAAAAACGGATGCTTGCCTCTAATAATAGTAACACCAAAACATCATATTTAATGTAATGTACATGAATATCTTGCAGAAATGGAGCTGGAAGCTGGCTAACATCGCCCAGAAATGGGCGTCAACATGTCCAATGACATTTAATCCTTACCGTTCCTTTGGATCATCATTTAAATATGTAGGAGAAAACATGTTCTTCTTTAGTAAGTAGATAACTAGCACTATACTTGATCACAAAGGACATGCATGAAAATGTATTTTTCTGAAATATAAAACCTAAACCGAAACTAACCTGTTTTATACAGTCATTTTTATTTTGCTGAAATAAAGTCGAGGTACCACCAAATCCACCTCAGATATTCACATTTCAATCTGTTTTCTCTGCGACTATGCCCTTTGAAAATCCATTGTGTTAATTTCCCGCACATGCACTACATAAGCAGGTAAATTTCTTACTTGTCATGATATCGATGGGCGGTAACTATGGATATTGACAGGGAGTGTCATGTCTTACTTATCTAAGGTAGAAATTTAATATGTTTATTTTATAATCATTTCTATTTCAAATATAGAGATGAGGAATCACTGTCTTGTTTGTTGGGTATGTGAGGTGATGAAAGACAATGGAAAATGGGATTTTTCATTGTAATAAATCAAACATATTATATAGCATACCATGTAAACTATGGTTGAAAGTATTCAAAGTACTTGTATAAACATGTACATGTATGTCTACGTCTGGTCGACAAGGTACTGCTACATTCTACAGGGGCTAAGCCCGTTTTGGACCCGAAGTCCGTGATATCATAAATATATTAATTTATGGTATCACAAAGTTCGGGCCCCAAAACGGGCTTAGCCCCTGTACTACATTCAGTTGATCGTGTGAACACATTAATGTGGTCTACGGTATAGCAATGTTACAGTAACTGTATGAACACATTAATTGGATCTACAATATACAGCAATGTTAGGGAGATTCTGTGAACATGTTAATCATATCTAAAATATTCAGCACTATCGAAAGTTAGAACAAGAAACATTGGTGCAAGCACCAAAATGGGCCGAAAAGAATATGGAATTTTAAGAAATATTTTAAGAAAAAGGTGTTCAAAAGAATTCCTTAATTTAAATGCGCTTGAAAAATACAACGCAAAGGCTGGCAAAATTTAGAGAAATTCGATCAAATCAACGAAGTGAAAGAATCGTTAATTATACGAAGTAACTATTTACTGGTAGCTCAATAATGCAACTACATCAAAATTTTAATTTAATTCGCAATAACAAAGTCAACAGCAGGCTATACACAGTTTACGCTTGTCCAATGGATCACAAAAGTACATTTGTCCGATCAATCGAGACACTTTGCCTCGAATGAATATATTTTTCTTTTCTGTGGCGTTGCACCTGAAAATTTCTGATCTTCGTAGTTTCGGGGAAAGTCAAGTGGTAAAAATTATTATATCTAAAAGTCATCTAAACAGGAAACATTTTTCACAATGCAGCGCGAATTATTCCCCTTGAATACAAGGGCGTACAACACGTTGCGGTCGTCAATTCATAGCGTCAATATAAGGATTTACTATATCTTATTGTCATCTCTCAGAATTTCAATCAATGAAATAAATTAGAATTTTCACATCACACATTTTCTACCAATCACAATGGAGAGGAAGGGCATTGTCCGAAGACTGTAAAATACTTTAACTATATGATACCGTCTTCCAAGGCTCGTGTCGGTCCACAATGACTGTTTGAACACATTACAGAAATGTAAGAGTAATTTAATGTATACGGCAGACATTTCACGTAGACATTTATTTTATTCTGACATGAATTTCTAGAATAACATAATGAACATTCAAGTAATGTATTTTTCTATGGTGTTTTAAAGGTTCAAGATATACCCCTTCTGTGTCTGACGTAGTTGGTCGTTGGGTTAGTGAATCCGTGGATTACAATTATGAATCTAACTCCTGCAAAGGATCCTGCGGACACTACAAGCAGGTATGGATTTCACCGATTGTAAACAACCTGTCGTTTGTAAAACTCGCTATTGCATTTGAAATGTATTCCATTTTGAAAACATCAACAAAAATGAATGATAGACTGTGCTAGGGGTGTCGTGAGAATAAACGGAAAGAGTTTTCCACAGGTTGTCTGGGCGAAAACAGAATATGTGGGCTGTGCAGAGAGTCCCGACTGTGTTGGTTGGAAGGTCATCGTATGTAACTACGGTGGGGTATGTCGTAACTTTATACTATTTTCCTTGTACTCAATATGCGATTATAACCAATACTGAAATACCCCTGGTGCGCTTTAGGATATTTTTTAGTATGTTTTAGCTCACCTGAGCTGAAAGCTCAACTGAGCTTTTTTGATCGCCTTTTGTCTGTCGACAGTCCGTCCGTCTGTCAACTTAACAAATTTTCGACTTCTTCTCCAGAACCACTGGACCAATTTCAACCAAACTTGGCCAAAAGCATCCTTAGGTAAAGGGTTTTTGAGTTTGTACAAATGAAAGGCCATGCCCATTTCAAAGAGGAGATAATCACAAAAATGCAAAAATAGGGTGGGGTCATTTAAAAACCTAATCAAGAACCACTGAGCCAGAAGAGCTAAATTTTAAATGAAAGCTTCCTGACATAGTGGAGATTCAAGTTTTTAAAATCATGGCCTCCGGGGGTAGGATGGGACCACAATAGGGGATCAAAGTTTTACATACAAATATACAGGAATAATCTTTAAAAATCTTCTGAAGACCCACTGGACTAGGAAAGTACAAGTCTACATGAAAGCTTTCTCACAAAATGCAGATGTAAGTTTGTTAAAATCATGACCCCAGGGGGTAGAATGGGGCCACAATATGGGATCAAAGTTTTATATGCGAATATATAGGTAAAATCTTCTTCTCAAGAAACACTGGGCGAGGAAAGTACTAAACATGAAAGCTTCCTGACATAGTGCATTATAAGATTCAAGTTTGTTAAAATCATGGTTCCTATGGGTAGGATGGGGCCTATAATAGGGGATGAAAGTTTTAAGTACAAATATTTAAAGAAAATTTTTAAAAATATTCTTCTTAAGAACCATTGTGCCAAAGAAGTTTACATTTACATAAAACTTCCTGACATAGTGCAGACTCAAGTTTGTGAAAATAATGGCCCCAGGGTGTAGGTTGGGGCCACAATAGGGATCAAAGTATTACAGGCGAGTATATAGGTAAAATCTTTAAATATGGGCCAAGGTTTATAAATCTAATATTCATTTAAGTGACAGCCGCCATTTAATTTATGTGGCGACCGCTACTTAATATCTGGCGGCCGTCATATAAACTGGCGGCCGCCACTTAATCTAAACTGGCATCCAGTTATTCAACTACTCTCTCTCTCTCTCTCTCCAGTTATTCAACTACTTTCTCTCTCTCTCTCCAGTTATTCAACTACTCTCTCTCTCCAGTTATTCAACTACTCTCTCTCTCTCTCTCTCTTTCTCCTTAGTAATATGAATGTGATATATTTATAGCGTCAAAGCGTATGGCTTTTCAACAGTTTGCACCAGCATTCCTCTGGTGTTTCCAGTGGTCAGTGTTTGGGCGCATGCGCCAGCGATTATTAGGTTGAACGTTGAACAGTCTTTGAATCAACTATCCCTAGAGGCTAATGAAGTATTCCAAACAAATGATATGTATGCAGGGGCTTCTTCGAACCCATTTGTGTTTCTGTTAAAATGCTGACGCAGTATCATATTCTTCCCTTAAGTCCATGATATTTCTAAAATATTCTCATTCTACGATAGTAAGCAAATGTTTTGTGACACGCTTGCAAACACTGCATTGGTTGGAAGAAATCGCATGGTTTTGAAATTATTGGATCGAGTAGCCTACCTATGATTTGTAGACAATGGAGTCCCAAAGATAGCTATTTATAGACAGATTACTATATCAACTGTTGAATGTACTGTTGATTTATTAGACACCACACCATATTATCAGTGTACTGTACTTTTATGTATTCATACGAAAACGGGGATGAGTCCTGTGGACTTGTGTATTAAACTTCCGTACAAAGTGTGTTCTGGTACAGAAATTTTACTTGAATTATACTAATTGCATGTAGGTACAAATTAAATAAATACTTTTGGACGATATCTTATTATTTAATCTACCAAACAATTCAATAAAACCGATTTTGATTACACTATTTTGAAAACAAATCACAACATTCAAAACGGATTTTGTTTAGTCGTTCGGTTGACTTTATTTTAAGCTTAAATTTTACATCTTGTCGACATCTTCTCGGCAACTTACAACAATTGTCGTCTTTTAAAAGTAATTATTAGGGCGACATTCATTTTATTAGCTTAATTTTTTATGGCAAGCTACATGTACATGTCATCATGTTGATTTTACTACAACCAAGACGAGAAAAATATGCTATTCGGTGTATATCTATGAAGGCTTACTAAGTTTAAAATGTTGCTTACTTGTTAAAATTAATTCACTGAGCTTTTCTGATCAATCGTCGTTGTCGTCATAAACTTTTCACATTTTCACCTTCTTGTCCAGAACCAATGGGCCAATTTCAATCAAACTTGGGATAAAGCATCCTTTGGTGAAGGGGATTAAAGTTTGTTCAAATGAAGAGGCATTCCCCCTTCAAAGGGGAGATACTCACAGAAATGCCAAAAAAAATTAAGGGTGTGGTCATTTGAAAATCTTCTCAAGAACCACTAGGGAAATTGAGAAGAAACAAGTTTATATTAAAAAGAATCCCAATATTGGTTTGGAATCATTTGAAAAAAAAAAACCCCAATCACAACTATATAGATCTAAGCCTAATATTTTAAATTTAGTTTCGCAAGTCCTTATTATCAAATAACTGGTTGATCGGGATAAAGTATCCGCGGAAATCTCCTTTTAATACTCACCTAGGGTGCCAGGGACCCTTGGATTGGACACATTTATAGTACAGTAACTACAAAATCATATATACATGTATCAATTATTATTACAATTAATAATGTTATATAGTACATGTATAATTAGCAATAGGGAAAAGTGTTGGCCGTGATAAAATTGTCAAATTTAGAAATTTGATTTCAGTTGTTTATATTAAGCAGAAAAAAAAACCCCCTCTTAGCTCAAGGTACATGTATTTTCATTCTACGCGTTTACACTGCGCTACGCTACTATAAGGCCAGGATATTTGAAACGGTGGTTTTCAAGGTCATACAAAGGATAAAGTTATTGTTATATGATACTATATTACGATGTTTCTGGTGCCAGTGTATCAAAACGGGCATGACATATATAATAAGAAGAATATTTATTTTGGAAAAACATACATGTAACACAGTTTGCGCCCTACACATAAAGCACTAGTTGGTGCATATCAATAATTCAAATCAAAATTAAACCTAAAACACGTTACACACCACAGTCACACACACACAAACAAGCTTCTCTAATCAATTTCTATAAATAGTTTTACTGCAAAGCTGTATAAGATTTTTGAATTGATATTTTGTTTCCTTTCTGATGTTTTGGAAGGTCATTTCAGGGCGTTAAATTGAAGGTTGACATTTGAAATACCTAACACCGTCGGTCCTTCTACAGACCTTAGGAATTTCAAATATATTCAATAATTATGTAGTTTTCTGAATTTGACAATAACTCTTAAACATGTCTGATGATAATTTACATAAAATGGTCATACTTCGCATCCTGCGTATACTCAAAGTTAGAACATGTATGTTAGCAAATGACAGTTATTCACCATAGCCACAATAACACTTCTCAAAAATCAATCTCATTAAAATTAGATGTTAGATCCGCTCACATACTCGCTAGATGTTAGATCTGCTCACATACTCGCTAGTTTGTGTAGCGAGCATATGAGCGGACCTAACATCTAATTTTAATTAGATTGCTAAAAAATAAACACTCTTTCTTGGATCTTTTCCAATTTTTCAGTATTGTTTTTGCAACAAAAGTGCCAAACCATTAGGAAAAAGTTGAAATTTTGACAGTATGAAAATTTTATAACCTTGTTTACTTTCGACAAAAAAAAAAATCTGTTGAGGGTTAGAATGAGAATAAATGTATCCTTACATATAGAATATGTGAAACAGACTGAGGGTTTCATGTTAGAGTTTGGTGGACTCTACAGACTGAGAGTTTCATGTTAGAGTTTGGTGGACTCTACAGACTGAGAGTTTCATGTTAGAGTTTGGTGGACTCTGTCCCACTTGTACTGGTGACGGAGCTTATTTTGTTCAAAGCAACATGTGCTCCTCTACAGCAGCACAATGCTTTCCATAGCTCCTTTCTAAACTTCCTTCCGCTCAAACAATACAGGAAGAAGTTGACGGAGGAATTGATAACAACACCAAGCTTGGCAATGGAGAACGCCTCGCTTACCATGCGGTAATCAACCTAAAAGCAGAAAGTATTTTTGTATGGAATTGGAAATAATGCTACACATTAATGATGTCTCACAATGGTAGAATTCAGTAAAAACACGATTTTGAAGATGTTTGAACTAATCTGAATCCTTCAGTTTTCAGTTACACTTTCTGATTTACTTACTCTTCTGATCTACTTACCTTTTCTGGATTACTCCTTCCCTGTTCATTTACAATATCCGGTTTATTTACACGTTCCAGGTTTTATTTTTTCTCTCTCGGTTTTCTTTCATTTTTTTTTCTTTACAATTTCCAGATTACTTACAATTTCCGGTTTACTTACACTTTCTGTTTACTTACATCTTTCGGTTTCAGCATGAAGAAGCATTGTGTGACGCACTGGAATATGATGAGAACCAAGAAGGTGAAGGTCACAGTCAAAAGAAGGCGTGTCAGTTGAGTTTCCGCTTTCCGTGTCTTTTCTTTCTTTAACATGGACTTCCTGTTTGATGTAAACACCCTTCGTAGGATGAGAATGTTGAGGGTGAAAATGGAAAGCCAAGGCGCAAGAACCAGAAACATGCAGTGTACCCAGAACTCGTAATTAGTGCTCCCCTCGCTTTGGCCGTATTCCGTCAGACTGAATGCCTTTCCGTCCATCGGTGTGTCTAAGGGTTCATAAGTTTTGAAATGCGGAATGTTGATGATGAAACATAGAAGAAATATAATTCCTCCTCCCAAGAACACCCTATGCTGAGAGCAGAAATCCTGATAATATAAAATAAAACTCTTATAGATGGTACAGGGGTTCCAATTTAACAGTCTCATTTTAAACCAGCACTTCACAAATTCTATGATCGTTATAACGATCTATTTTGCCAATACAACCTATCATTGGGTCAAATGCTGTCTGACGTGTTTCATGCCGGTTGTTAAGCCGTTCTTGCCACACTGATTTTGACTACGGCTAACTCCGTTTACCTGATGAAGATATAGGGCTCTTAGCGGGTGTGACCGGTCGACAGGGGATGTACCCCTCCTAGGCACCTGGTCCCACATCTGGTATATCCAGGGGTCCGTGTTTGTCCAACTCTCTCTTTTGTATTGCTTATAGGAGTTATGAGATTGATCACTGTTCGTTATCTTCTCCTTTCATTTATAATATAAAATACTTGTGAGTATACTGTACCAAAATTAACGTGCAAAGTAAATTCATAGAAATTAAGAAGAAAATCCTCAACTCTATGATCTATTTTACTACCTGGGATTTGTGTGGCCAGCAGACTTGTATATACCTGTCCACTGTTACACCAACAAGCATCCAAATACTGACGATTACTGACAGGAAGAAGAATGGGTAACCAAAGTAAGCGTAGAATTCTCCGTACGATTTTTGGCCCAAAATATCGGGATTTATTTGACCAATACTGTCATAAAGTACAAAGAAAACGAGAACAGATACATCAGCGATTGCTTGAAAGATCAAATAGGTCCCAGTAGAGGATCGCATCGACGTCTTGCTCCAGATAATGAGAGACAGCACGTTTCCACCGATTCCAATGACGACAAAGATTAATGCAACGATGGAAGAGGTGACCCAGTGCATCTTCTTGGCGACCGCCATGGCGTCACTGTCTGGCATGTCCACTGTCGTATTTTGCAGCATTGTTTTGATGTATATTTTTGTTAAGTCTGTAAAAAAAAAAAATATATCAAAAAACAAGCACCGATTATGTTCAGGAATATTCATTTTTTTTTAAACAACAAAAATATAAAGTATATTGAAAAAAATCGCCACTCCGGTGAAATAACTATTTCCGAATTTCAGAGGAGGAAAAATTCGGGTTTGGTTTTCATTTGAATTTCAGGGTATTTCAAAGCGAAGATTGCCATCGTTAAAATTGAAAATGGTTTGGATTTCAGGACCAGATCAGGCTTTACTGTTTGACCCAGTCTTTTGATGAGCATTGATCAAGGAAGTTAATAAATTAGATACGATATCTGTCAGGTGAACAATAATACTATTGTAATATCATTTTATCTATGTACATGTATGCACTCCTCACATTTGTCCACAAGTCGGTCATGAGGGTATAACCAAAGGAAATGTATTGTAAATACATTCAGTTGATATGTAATAAGCTGTATATAAACACCATCGGCACACCCATTACATACTTTCATGAGAAACAGCTATTTGAAGATTAGATTGCATTTTCAATGATGAAGTTCTTTTGATGCAATGATACTGAACATTGGATTATCTTTTTCTGAGGTTTAATGCTGATTTTTTCCGCATTCCATGAGGACCTAAGTCAACGGATCCCTTAAAATCAAACGTTTCGTAAGATACACAGGATAATTTGCCGATTTGTTTTTAAAATTCAGGGTCACATCTCTAAATGTGACTCATAGTATCTTATCCTCTACCCTCCCATATCAGATGTATAGACTAGTACAAATTTATACACCAGTACAAATGTATAGACTAGTACAAATTTATACACCAGTACAAATGTATAGACTAGTACACATTTATACAACAGTACAAATATATAGACTAGTACACATTTAGACACTAGTACAAATGTATAGATTAGTACAAATTTATACACCAGTACAAATGTATAGACTAGTACAAATTTATACACCAGTACAAATGTGTAGACTAGTACAAATTTAGACACCAGTACAAATGTATTGGCTAGTACAAATTTATACACCAGTACAAATGTATTGACAAGTACAAATTTATACACCAGTACAAATTTATAGACTAGTACAAATTTAGACACCAGTACAAATGTATTGACTATTACAAATTTATACACCAGTACAAATGTATAGACTATTACAAATTTATATACCAGTACAAATGTACAGACTAGTATAGATTTAGACACCAGTACAAATGTATTGACTAGTACAAATTTAGACACCAGTACAAATGTATAGACTAGTACAAATTTAGACACCAGTACAAATGTATAGACTAGTACAAATTTATTCACCAGTACAAATGTATAGACTAGTACAAATTTAGACACCAGTACAAATGTGTAGACTAGTACAAATTTATACACCAGTACAAATGTATAGACTAGTACAAATTTATACACCAGTACACATGTATAGACTAGTACAAATTTAGACACCAGTACACATGTATAGACTAGTACAAATTTAGACACCAGTACTAATGTATAGATTAGTACAAATTTATACACCAGTACAATTGTATAGACTAGTACAAATTTATACACCAGTACAAATGTATAGACTAGTACAAATTTATACACCAGTACAAATGTATAAACTAGTACACATTTATACACCAGTACAAATGTATAGACTAGTACAAATTTAGACACCAGTACAAATGTATAGACTAGTACAAATTTATACACCAGTACAAATGTATAGACTAGTACAAATTTAGACACCAGTACAAATGTATAGACTAGTACAAATTTATTCACCAGTACAAATGTATAGACTAGTACAAATTTAGACACCAGTACAGATGTATAGACTAGTACACATTTAGACACCAATACAAATTATTATGATTCCTCGGAATTCGCAAATTTTATGATTGCTATAATGATTTAATTTGCAAAAACACAACATTTCATTATGTCGAATGTTGTCGGACGTGTTTCATTCCATTTATTATGTGGTCCCGTATATACTAACTTAGACAACGGATTACTTAACCATTTATTATGTGGTTCTGTACATACTAACTTAAAATTACTTAAGATCTATATAGGGCTCAATGACCGGTCCATAGGAGATGCTTATTCCAACTTGGCGCCTGATCACACCTATGGTATATGCAGGGGTTTGTGTTTACCCTACTCTTAATTTTGTATTCTTTGTAGGATTTATGAGATTGATCACTGTTCGCTTTCTTCACGTTTTAATTTTAATGTTTGGTCTATTTATCCAGAATTTTTTCTCTCTCAAAATTTACAATCTAAAAAGAGTTTTATCTGTAGAGATTTACCTCAGCTTCCTCAGCTTTATTTCTTTATGTATAGATATATTATATGATCCATTTACATTTATCTGTTTTTTATGAAAACAGTTAAAATTAAAACGAAAATTTTTCAATGATAATAATAAAATTTATATAGGGGCTCACGGCGGGTGTGACCGGTCAACAGGGGATGCTTACTCTTCCTATGCACCTGATCCCACTTCTGATGTGTCCAGGGGTCCGTGTTTGCCCAACTATCTATTTTGTATTGCTTATAGGAGTTATGAGATTGATCACTGTTCGTTATCTTCACCTTGCATATAACGCATTATATAAAACAAAATACTCTACGATGCTTTACAAGGGTAGGAAGAGGAATGCAACAATAAAGCGCAATTAAATGAAATTGAATGATAGTATGATATAAGATCTTGTATCTGTAAAGTTATCAAAATAAAACACCATAATTAAGATCGATAGCTAAAGTTTTTTATGCAGAGCACAATGCAAAGTATAAAGTATTAGAAATCAAGACGTAAGACATTAAGAAGATTTAGAAATTTGCATTAAAATGGTCACTGACAAAAACTGTACAAGAAGCTGAAAATTCAGGGAAAACAATTTTTAAAAAGTGGGTTATTGACAGGTTTTTTTTTAACAACATTGAATTGTTTGAAACATTTTCTACAAGAATGTAAATGATTTGCTGATAACAAAAGTACAAATGATTTCTTAATATTAATGTATTGATATTAATTGAATATATAAATGTACTATTCAGATATTCAAATTGTGCACCAAAATATACAGAGAAGAAACGACTTACCTGAGGTGCATCAAAATTCAAAGGGAAGTACAAACAGCGAAACACAGTGGTGTATAGTTATATACATAATTAAGATAAGTGTTCAGTGATTTATAACCTGGGGTTCATCCCTGTGCTGCATGATCCCTTCTTATCGCATTCTGTCAGTGTTTTACTTCCCTGTGATAACGATCAAATCTCGCCCCGTCTTCTCGTGTTTAGATTGTTGTAAACCTACGATGAATCAAAATCATTTGAATTTGCGAAATCGATTACTGTTTGTTATTTTCACTTTTTCAATTGAGGATTGTCCCAATTTTAAGTTTCATGGAATTAGATTGTATTTTTGATATATATTTACACTAAAAATTTCTTTTTTAATTTTTATCACGATGAAAGAAATGACACACTGTCGATGGCTATGTCTGAAGAAGTAAAGATAAGGTTGAACAATCTCAGGGGAAAAAATGATCGAGATAACGAATCATGATCAATCTCATAACTCTTATAAAGAATGCACAATTAATGATATAGAGAAAACACAGGCCCCTGGAGATACTAAAGGTGGAATCAGGCGCCTATGTGAGCAAGCATCCCCTGTCGATCGGTCACACACACCGTGGCATCTTGATTAGATAAACGGAATAAGCTGACTTTAAACGAGACTATTGAAACCTTTGTGACATCAATTTATTTGTCCATAGCTTGTTATGGATTAAAAATTGATCATATACAGAATATGTTCTTGTGCATCGAATCGGATGGATGACATATACGCCATACATGTATAAGGCGATCTAATAAATATTACTGCATGTATATTCATGTAGAAAGCTGTATAATGTAGTCGCGAAGTTTGTTATAGATTGAGTTTTAGTTTTCCGTTAGCTCCCATCTTCATAAAATCATTTAAATGTAAAACAGATGTGAAAGACTCTGATGTTGCTTATATCTTTATTTCACTGTGATCTATAGAATCAAGTCCCGTGGGGATCCGGGTTAGAATAGGTACTCAGTACCCCTTACTTGTCGTAAGAGGCGACTAAATGTGGCGGTTCTTCGGATGAGACCACAAAAACCGAGGCCTCGTGTCACAACAGGTATGGCACGATACAGATCCCTCCAAAGACTGTTGAAACCCCTGTACCAACAACTTGTTTGTCAGTAGCTTGACTCGATTTAAAAACTGACCATACACAGTACAACTCAATACATGTAACTGTAAACCGTCCAATGTAACCCCCCTTTCATTTGCATTGACTGATAATGCAAGTATTCAAATCCTGTCTGCCACTTTTTTCTCTCTCCTTTTTTATATATAAAACTTGATTTTCCTTAAACGCATTGTGAAAAAGAGTATGAAGTGTATTTGTAGGAAATACTGAGTGTAGACTTGAACTTGAAATAAGTTAGAATACGCGACTGAACGACTCATGCAATCTATCCAACCCAATCCTCGTGTAACCTATTTCATTTCTTGTTGGTGAGACATATATCTTGATCAAGTAAACGGAGTAATCCGTTGTCAAAAAAACAACCATTTCTCCATCAAAATATCTATGCAATGGAATCTGAGTCAGTGTAAATATTGCTTGACCTTCTCTGGAGCTAATGAACCCTGGAAATATTCAGTCACGAATCAGATCACAACTTGATGTTGTGGGAGTATTTGGTGAATTGCGAATGAAAAGCCGATTTTCGGTTTTGATATGCATTTTGCAGATACATGTACGGGTCATTATGGTGTTACACAAGGATAACACACAACAAAATGACTATACGAGTATATTCAATGTGTTTATTTAAGTGCATATTTGTGTTAATTGCATATATTTAATACATTGTACATGGTAAATGCATACCTGTAAAAAAAAAAAAGAATGTAGAAAGCCATTTTGTCTACTTGACTTGTTGCACAGCATATAGAAGTATATAGTGTAGAAAAGATTAGTTGAGTACAGGCCCCAGCGCCTTAACAGGCAATGTCAGGTAACACGAAATGGTAAAAATAACGAACAGTGACCAATCTCACAACTCCAATAAGGAATACAAAATAGAGAATTGGGTAAACACGGACCCCTGGATATACCAAAGGTGGGATCAGGTGCCTAGGAGGAGTTAGCATCCCGTGTCGACCGGTCACAACCGCCGTAAGCCCTATATCTTGATCAGTTAAATGGAGTACTCTGCAGTCAAAAGAATGGCCTAGGGATTGGTATGAAACACTTCAAGTAGTATTTGACCTAATGACAGGTTGCATTGACAAACTAGATCGTTATAACGAGCATAAAATTTACGGAATGATGACATTCAACGAAACTGTTGAAACCACTGTAACATCAACTTGTATGTCAGTAGCTTACCTCGATTTAATCAAATAAAAACTCGCAGAACAAACTTTTGTGTATCGAATCTGTCGAGAGACATAAACACCATCTACAGGTGATAATGAAATATTACTACATAGATATGTGAAGGCTGAAATCATCCCGTTTGTCATAAAGTTGAGTTGATAGTTTGTCGTTAGTTTACATCCGGGTACTGAAGTCAACTCTATATCTAAGATGAATCAGAAGTACTTCATTGTTTTGATAATGCTTGTTTTGAGATTACTGTGTGTTTTTGTAAGTTTAATAGTATTCCTCAATTGTTATATTTGTTCACTGGATTAATGTGATGCCAGTTTATCAAAGAGACAATTGTTATACTGTATGGTCTGCGTTGGAAAAACATCTTTTCGTTTTCCTGAAAGTATTCTTTGGCGGTGAAGGAAATGAAGTATGTTACATCTTTGATAGCTGCTGTACATTCTATTTTCCGAGTGTTGAAGAATATTCGATCCTGCCTTCAAACTCTACATAACTAAAATTGACGTCCTTATAGAGTGGAAGACGTAATTCAAAGGTATTCCTTAATTTTACACATACAACAACGAGAGGCTAAGATAACGAGCAGTGAGTTCTGTGTTCTGATTAATACAAAGACTCGTAGAGAAGTCGATGATATTTATATGTTACAGTTTGGTGGACCCGGTTCCGCTGGTGCTTGTTGCAGAATTCGTTGATTCGAGAGCACGGTGGGTGTTCGTTAAACAGCCAAGTAACTTTAGGAGCTCTTTTCGAAACTTCCTTCCGCTCAAACAGTACAGGAAAAAGTTGACGGAAGAATTGATAACAACACCAAGTTTAGCGATGGAGAATGCCTCGTTTACAATACGGTAATCCACCTTAAATAAGAAAAGTTTCTGTAGAAAGTAAATACTATATAATGGACATGAAATATTTCTAGCATGCTTCTAGAAGAAAATTATCATTCTGATTTTCGGAACGAATAGCAAATCTTCCATTTATCATTAATGACTTATATTTTACGGTTTACTTACAATAACCGGTTTACTTACACTTTCCGGTTTTAGCATGAAGAAACATTGTGTGACGCACTGGAATATAATGAGAACCAAGAAGGTGAAGGTCACAGTCAAAAGAAGGCGTGTCAGTTGAGTTTCCGCTTTCCGTGTCTTTTCTTTCTTTAACATGGACTTCCTGTTTGATGTAAACACCCTTCGTAGGATGAGAATGTTGAGGGTGAAAATGGAAAGCCAAGGCGCAAGAACCAGAAACATGCAGTGTACCCAGAACTCGTAATTAGTGCTCCCCTCGCTTTGGCCGTATTCCGTCAGACTGAATGCCTTTCCGTCCATTGGTGTGTCTAAGGGTTCATAAGTTTTGAAATGCGGAATGTTGATGATAAAACATAGAAGAAATATAATTCCTGCTCCGATATATACCCTACGCTGAGAACAGAAATCCTGAAAATTGCAAATATTAAGTTTTCATTATACAGTTGTATTATAGAATGGTAAGATCTACCGAAACATAACCAGGAGAATGATTGTAGATGGAGTGAAATTATATTAGACACCCAGAAGTTTATGTTTTACCTGGGATTTGTGTGGCCAGCAGACTTGTATATACCTGTCCACTGTTACACCAACAAGCATCCAAATGCTGACGATTACTGACAGGAAGAAGAATGGATAACCAAAGTAGGCGAAGAATTCTCCGTACGATTTTTGGCCCAAAATATCGGGATCTATCTGACCAAGACTGTCACAAATTACAAAGAAAACAAGAAGAGTTATGTCAGCGATTGCTTGAAAGATCAAATAGGTCCCAGTAGAGGATCGCATCGACTTCTTGCTCCAGATAATGAGAGACAGCACGTTTCCACCGATTCCAATGACGACAAAGATTAATGCAACGATGGAAGAGGTGACCCAGTGCATCTTCTTGGCGACCGCCATGACTTCACTCTCTGGCATGTCCACTGTCGTATTTTGTAACATCTTTATAAAACTGGTTTGGGGAGCCTGTAACGTAATTGAATCATTGTTTTGAAAAAATCATATAGCAGATTTGATCAGAGAATTGATATAACTTTTCATTCTCGTTGATTGTACTTTCGTTATTACACTTTTATATACCGGTGCAAGGTACATGTCTTTCAATTAGTAGTCAATCAGAAGAGAGCAGGGAGGAAGTATGTAGATGAGGAAATGGTATTTAAAAACGAGCATCTACTACCACTGCGTTAACAGTGTGTCTTCGGACCTTGTAATCCATCAAATGTTTACTCTCTAACAATCAACACTTTTTGTTTGATCTTAAAGCTCAAATTCTTCAATTATTTGCACATAAACAAATTCAATTCTGAACATTTTGTAATATGTAGAAACACAATATATCATAAACAATTTCTGGGCACGAAATTAATAGGAACTTATCTACATGTATTAAAAACAAAACACCCCCTCCCCCCCCCCCCCCCCCCCAAAGAAAAACCCGAAAACATAATAGTTGAACGAGATTTTCTAAATCGGAATAAGACGTGTCCTAATATTGTTTTTCTCAGGTTATTGAGATGACTAGTTTATAAAGCGCAATTTCTTCTAACTGAAAGGACTTCAAAAACTACTATTACATGGACATTTAATCCTTTTTTTTTGGAATTAAGAAATAAGAATTCTAAAAATAGAATATAATTATATTTCTTAATGTGTATTGGTGAAGCATATATTCATTTACATGTATATATACATACATTCAAACTATGCATTGAAATGAAGAAATGTCTTACCTCTATCGAAATTGATGGGAAGTGAGAACAGCGTAAATCCGCAACGCTTAAATAAGGTGTAGCCTTGTGATAGATGTTTACTGCATGACCTTTTTTCTTTACCTTGTTTAGTTGTTTACTTCCTAGTGCCGCGCTCCAAAATTAAACGAAATCAGGAAAAACTAACTCTTTCTTCTCTTCTGAAAAATAATACCGTATAGAAATCCATGGGCATAATTCGAGTTCAGCTATTATGTGAAGCGCGGAATAACTCTCAACGTAAAGGGAGATCAAGGGTATACAATTTGTGATTAAGGAACTTGTTCAGTATTGGTATATTACTTCATTTGTCGTAGTTGATTTCAGGCCTTTCATAAAAAGTTTCTTGGATACAATTTTCAAAATATATGGATATTACTTGTAGTAATCGGTGGTCAAAATTGATATGTAAAATACGTAAAGAATGGCCTAACAATTGGAATGAAAGAAACTCTCAGACAGCATTCGACCTAATGGCAGGTTGTATAAATTTGCAAATGACCATAGGATTTTGTGAAATCTTGACTTTGGTGGAGACTTGATATCCCTGTTACATCAATTTATTTGTCAGTAATCTACTTTGGTCTAAAGATTGCTCATACGCATAGCATGCTTTTGCATTTTAAGAAATTTATATTATTCTTTCGAAAAAATTGTAGAAGTTTATATAAAGAATTTTTTTCCAAATCTGAAACTCCTAGCTTTACTTAAATTACCTTTATTTTGAGAATATGTTTGATAGTATATAGCGCGAACATAGATATCTTCTGTAAATAAAACTCTATGGAGTACCAATAAAGATCATGAAAATTACATGCAACTCTTATGAAGTGTTTAACTGCAGGGTCATACTCAGAGGTCAGTACATATAGATAGGTTTCAATGTGAAAACTGGAGTTCAACAGGCTTCTATACTTGCACCCTCCTGATTCTGCTTGTTGTTGACTGCATAATGAAATTTACCAAAGCACAAGCAGGGAATTTGTTGATTGATTGTATATTGTTTAACATCGAGAGAGAATTTTCCCCTCATATGCCAATACAACCTATCATTGGATCAAATGCTGTCTGATGTGTTTCATACAGATTGATAGGCCGTTCTTGGTACACTGTTTGGGGATCTGTATTTGCCCAACTCTATATTTTGTATTGCTTATATGAGTTATGAGATTGAGCACTATTCGTTATCTTTACCTTTCGTGGATACATCACCATTGCCGGTGAAGGACTGCAAAACTCAGGTCTATGCTCAACGCTTACGGCCTTTGAACAGGGGGGATCTTTAATGTGCCGCACTGTTGCGACACGGTACCACGGTATTTGTGATCTTAGTCAAAGGACCGCTCCCATTTACGACAAGCAAGGGGGACTGACGACCTAATCTAATCCGAATCCCACGAGGAAGCAGGCAATGAAAGCAAGTGGACTCCGTGAGTGCAAGTACATTACCTTGATTGACAGATGTTTGCATCTTCGCCTTTCATGACACCTTTATTCTAAACACAACAGTTGCAAGAGAAGGCAAACCAATTCGCAGCCACTTTTACCCAACAGCATCTACTTAACACCAACAAACAAAAACTAAGATTCTCAGATCCAACACCAAAATTACAGAACCAATTGATGTTTTCACCTATTTTGGCAGTGTTTCTGACGTACAAAGACTCATTTATCCCGACATAAAAGCTAGGACCAGCGATGTATCCCGACATCCGTTCAGCTGCTAACAAGCACCTGGTGTTCCAAAAATCTGACACTGCAGACGAAGGTCAAAATTTTAAAAGCGGTTTTAAGACAAGGTAGTTAACAGTAGTAAATATCAGAAGAAATTCTCTCTTTCATTCATGCCTATGGAGGATCCTACAGATACAGATAGGTTATCCAAACGCCATCACCCGTGAGAATCGGTGACGAAAGACAAACCAGATTCTTTAGAAAGCAATATCATGAGGATACACAGGAAATGAATTGAACACACTCTGCGTCAATCTCCAAAGAATGCATGTCAAGTTTTAAGTTAGAACCCGCGAAATAAAATAGTCAATAAAAAAGATCGGGCTTCGAAATCTGGAAATAAACACCAAGGGTTTATAAATTATTTGAAGGTTATTCGAAAGAAATTCTCTGGATGATTTCAGCTTCTCCATCGTCAACTTCCCACATTTATGTAGCAATGTTCCATTATCACCTGTATATGGTGTTTATGTATCTCAACTGATTCGATATGCAAGAGCTTGTTCTGGGTATAGTCAGTTTTAAAATCTAGGTAAGCTACTGACAAACAAGTTGATGGTACAGGGATTTCAACAGTCTCGATTGAAGTCAGCATTTCGCAAATTCTATGGTCGTTATAACGATCTAGTTCGTCAATACAACCTCGCATTGGGTCAAATGCTGTTTGACGTGTTTCATACCGATTGTTAAGCCGTTCTTGGCACACTGATTTGACTGCGGATAACTCCGTTTACCTGATCAGGATATGGGGCTCACGGCGGGTGTGACCGGTCAACAGGGGATGCTTACTCCTCCTGGGCACCTGATCCCACCTCTGGTGTGTCCAGGGGTCCGTGTTTGCCCAACTATCTATTTTGTATTGCTTGTAGGAGTTATGAGATTGATCACTGTTCGTTATCTTCACCTTGCATAGAGATGTTTGGTAGGGGCGGGGGAATCACAGATGTAGGTAGGTAAGTAAGTAAAGAAGACATTTTCTAGAACGCAATATCCAATACAGAAATTAATACATTCATTATACAGAATGTTTGAAATAATGTTCCCAGAGTGTAAAATACCAACAAACATGTATATCAGTTAGATATAAAATTTTGTTGGTAAAAAGTTTTGTTTGTGAAAACAGTTTAATAAATCTAAACAATATTTTTATATTACAGATCTTGTGGACCAGAGCCAAGAGTCATTGTTACTAAGTGCTATACCCTGTGTCTGTGTGTTTGTTGTCCCCAGATGTAATTCATGATTGTCATCTAACCCTCCACTGTTCCTGTTACAGTTCAGAAATCCTCAGTAATCCATGCTTAATCAATATTGTCTTATGATGTCGCTTGTACTAAAGTTTGGGGACCTGTTTCACTTGCACACGGTCTTACAAAAGCCGAGCATATCGCTTATGGTTTAGGTAGCCACATTCGATTGACTTTTCATGTAGATTAGATAGCAGTAGAAGAAATAGGTAGATTAAAAGTAATCCGAAGACTTTTCTATTAATCTAAAATTTCGATAATTTCTATCCTATACATCTCATATATACAATGCATTGATAAGTTAACTGTCATTTATTTCACTATAGAACTCATTGAAAACAATCACTTTCGTGTAATTATCTAGGTCGATTTATATTAACTTTCACACCAGTAACAACATATACATGTATCTTAATTCTTTACTAAACACCTATACATGTATATATATATATATATATATATATATATATATGTCATTAAAAATCATCTATCGATCCTAAGTATACCTACACGCTATGCTATGAAACGAGTGCGAATACTTAGCAGATATGACAACGGGAGAATCTTGGTAAAATTGGTAAGGCAATGGAGTAATTTTTATAGGAGTGGACAAGACTGTGGGGTTCTAGTTGGCTGGGCTTTTTTTTTTTTTGCATGTACAACTTAACCTGTCGTTAAGTCGAATGTTGTCTGAAGTGATCTGTGCCAATTGTTAGGCCTTTGCATACCAAAGTTGATTACAGATCATTCTGGTTACATGATCGAAATAAAGAGTTCATGAATGGCGAATGTGACCAATCAACAGGGGGTGTTTCCTCCTTCTAGTAACATGGCCCTAACTCTAGTGTGCCCAGAGGCCCGTATTTGCCCTACTCTTAATTTTGTATTCTTTATGGATTTTGAGATTGATCACTTAATTCATCATGTTCACTTTTTGTAAATAGATAAGACTGCAGGTTAATCTTTCTATGAGTAGCTAAGACTGTGGGGTAACATTGATGGAGATATAGTATAGTAATGTAACTTTTTTCATATCCTACCTCTTGCTTAATCTATTGTATCTATAACTAAAACAGATTATTTCATTTCTATATCACTATCGTATTAAGTATTAATGTTCTGTATTAGATAATAAGATTTTAAGATTAGTTTTGTTCCATATAAAGTTCTTGTTTTTTTCCTCGCCCAATCCTTTCTAAGTTTTTTCTGGATACTTTTAAGGAGATTAGATGTTCAAATTTATTGACGTTGCTATGACTTGTATTGAGAAGTGAAAACAGTATTCAATCTCCTAATTCCTATAAAGAATAAAAAAAAAATACTAGTATGGCAAAAACAGGTCCCAGGACACACTAAAGGTGGGATCAGGTGCCTAGGAGGAGTAAGCATCCCCTGTCGACCGGTCACACCCGCCGTGAGTATCTTGATCATGTAAACGGAGTAATTCGTAGTCAAAATCAGTGTGAAAAGAACAGCCTAGCAATAGATATGAAACACGTTAGACAGCACTTTACCCAATGGGCACGTTGTACTGGTAAATTAGACCGTACTAACGACCATAGAATTTGCGAAATGCTGTCTTTAAACGAGACTGTTGAAAGCCCTGTAACATCAACATATTTGTTAGTAGTCTGCCTCGATTTTAAAACTGATAACACGCAGTACATGCTCTTGCGTATGAAATCAGTTGATATGGCATTATCCATTAATGGGACAAGTTTTTAGAGAGTTGGAGAGTAAACGTCCGTGACAAACTTGGATTGGCCATGGACATGAATTACATATACATGTATGATAAATTTAAAAAAAGGGTAAAAATAAATTGGAACGTTCTCTGAGAATATAAAAGTGTTTATGACAGTAGCAATCCTCTTCTATTTCGGATTATGTAATTTTCTTGATATTTGATATTTTAAATGTCTAGCTTCGCACTAAGTTACATGCACACATATACATATATAAACTTCCTGTTTTATTTAGGGAAACACACAGGCAGAATTCTACCTGGTATCAGTGTGGAACTGGACGAGGTTGTACGTGCCACACACCCTCATGGTGTCGGATTCACTTCAAAGCGGAAGAAAAAATAGTCGGATAATTTTTTTTACCAAGACATATCATGTAAAAGAAATACTTCATTTCTTAAATTATTACATGTAAAGTACAGTGTACCAATTGAATTTTTCTTGTTGGCAATTGTTGTTCAGTGTATAAGTAAAAACATATTGCTTGAAGCATTTTTATTTATGTTGAATAACTACATCTGTAAACAAAAATTATAGAAATGCAGTATATATCCCTTTGCTGTGGATCGTTGTTACACCACAAATTCCCCCATATGTCCATAGCAGAAAATATAGCATGATACCTATACAAATGATAGTTATGCCTCGTAAAATGTTTTTAATCGCAGATAGAAACTAATATTCGAGTTTATAAAAGTGAATAAATTGTACACCTAGAATTGAATGCGATTTCATATATTTTGAAATATATCTTGAAACCATGAATCGATAGTAACAAATAATAGAACTGCGAATAAAGTATCAAACAAATTCAAAAGCAAAATATAATAGAATAAATCACAGCACCATTATAGAAAAGAAGACAACGTGTATACAATACAAATTCTAGTGTAAACAAACGAACTAAAGTCTCCAATTTCTGTTCGAGTTATAAAGTTGTAATAAATGTCATTTTGAGATGGTTGATACGCCTTCTGATTCATTGAATTTTCTTCTGCTGCTGTGAAAATCAGAACCGGAGGACGTCTTTCCGCTCCTACTACGTGACAACTGTCTCGGACTTCTACAAGAGAATAATTCTTTCAGACCGATCCTGAACAGGCTGGACGTCAAAACGTACAAATAGAAGTTGATGGCGTAGTTCATTTGCTCCAAAATTTGACAAACTTCTTTGAAAATCAGAAACCCCAATGCATTCGATCCGAAAGCATTCAGCCTCAAGAAAAAAGCGCTCATGTGAAGAGCTGTCACGGGAGAGATGAGCAGAATGTAGGCAACTATGACCCCCACCAACATGATTGTGGTTCTGCTAGTGTCGGAGGATGACGACTTTCTGGATGATTTTCCAATCATCGACTTCCGCTTTCTGCCTTGACGTGCAAGCTTCAATGCAATCAAGGGAGTCATTGTTATCAGAAAGCACATAGGAATTAGTGAATAGATAGACAGACCTCCTAAAAGAAAAGTGCCGAATCGACTAACTTCGGAAGGATTCGTTTTGTCATACACATCAGGGTGACAGATGTTGTTTTTTGTTATTTGAGAGGCGTAGCTCCAAATAGATGTGTACGTGGTTATGAGAACGTATACAATCAGGATAAGGGACCAGGCAACCCGCTTCGTGCATATCATCTTAGCTCTCAGTGGAAACCATACAGCGACAAATCTTTCCCAGCAAATGAAGACCAAAAACCATGATGAAGACATTTTCGCTGTTTTGAAAATTACAAAGAAAGCTTTACAGCCGACACTTGACAACGCCCGAACATCCATCTGGAGATACGACAGAACGAAATTTTTGTTAAAGACCTGTGTAAGCAGAAGCACGGAATCGGACAGTGCCAGGGCTATCAGAAACAGTCTAGATGTCAGGTGGCTGTACCTTCTAGTCTGCATGATGATGACTGTCAGAGTGTGTCCCGCCAATCCTAATATCAGAAACAGTGGCAGCAAAAAGTAGTTTGTGTAGGAGAGAATTTCCATGGCTTTCTTTAAAGAGTCTGTAACCTCATTGGTGGTGGAATTGTCGCAGGATCCTCCACTGCAATTTCCAGACAAAGTCAATTCTGTTGTCTGCGGAAGGGTCAAGGCCATATTATCTACAAAAATTTTAATATATTGTCAAGCTTCGTTATGTATTTTTACTGTCTCTTTTCACGATAGTAACAACAGGTCCAGGGACCTTAATGGTCACCAATCAATGCTATCATCACATAAAGTAGAGCACCACACAAACCATGCACCACACAAAGTAGAGCACCACCCAAGATAGAAGATACAGTATAATTCAAAAGTGTTGTAATGTGGTGGTGCAAATATGCAAGTGCAAAACTGGATGTCCACATGAACTGATCATTATAAATATTTGTTCCAAGTACTGATGTAGTATTCGGATCGGAAAAAGATATACATGTATTTATATCTATCTATCTATATACAAATAGCACCAAAAGTTTCAACACGCGATATGTAGATACATGTACATGTACCTAGATGTGTCGGATCCACAAAGTCGATACAAGGTCACATACAAAACAATTATCCAAAGCACTACAATGACCAACGACACGAACAACCAGATTTCAATTTTCGGGACAACCTGTCTCTTCCTCAGGACAAACGATTAGAATTCCATAATGTGGCTAATATTAAATGAGAATAATAATAAAACAACAAAAACTACATATAAATACACCTAGCACTAAAACTACACTAAATCTACAAACCTATTTACATTGTGAAAATGAAGTGTAATTATTGATGGGAGCGGAAATGATAATTCCGAATTAGGAGATGCTACTAAAGAAAACATCAAGAAAAAGTGTTGTGAAGTTTCAAAATGTACCTCTGGATCCAGCGAAATTCAAATACAGCATGGAAATATGTCTTTCAAATCTAAGTTTTTATGTGATATAATAATTGCCAATGGAATTTAAAAAAAAAATAATTGTGAATCTTAAAGTTGGAGCAGAGAATCACAATAAGAGGAAATATTCGTTTAAATATTTAAGTGATTTTTCGATATCTGTCTTGATTTAATGAAATTTAAAATTAAATTTGTTGTCTTTCTCTTATTGCCTACCTGTAGACGTCTAATGAGTTGTTGGGTTTACCTGGCACTGTCCAATAAGTTGACAATTACTGTCCATTATTCTTAATAATAGACATTACTTATCCTTTATCAAAATTAATGGACAGTCATTGTCAACTTCTTAGACATCTACAGGTATTTTTTTTAAATACAAGTGAACGTTCTTCTCTAGAATAGAATAGAATTCTTTATTTTCCAAATTAGGGCCTTATGGAGCATGACATATAACACTTGTGATTTCACAAATATATGCACAAGCACAGTATCAGAAAAGACAGAATAAACTCTTGTTCAGATTCTATAACAAAATATCGTATGCATTTTTGTTGTTTAAACGTCATATATTCTGTAAGTTTATAACAAAGAGTCTTGAAGTGATGCATATGACTTAAGTTTAATATGTTGTGATGGACAAAGCTACTAGGAATCGTGCTCAAATATGATAAGATACATACTATATAAAAGCCTAAAATAGCAACGGATTATATAACGAAAACCTTTTAACTTAAAATAAATGATGCAGTTTGTTATTGTGAGCCTTAAAGCCCTGCTCCTAGCACCACAGTCCCCGAACAATTCCGGTATAGCCACGCCCTGGAATATTATACGTGAACTTCACTTATTCGCTACAGTGTGAGATGCTTTCCACAGATATATGTATGCACCCAATTTGTCTTTAGATATTCAGAAGTAAAACATTATTTTTATACTATTTTGGGCATCTTCGCTAGCCAAGGGTGACGCTCCACGGTGTTTCTCTTTTCACATGAAAACGTCACCCTTGGCTAGCGAAGATGCATTTTGGGGGTTTATTTGGCGTAGTAGAGGTCCTTAAGATTCACAGGTTTATCTCCCTTCGCCCAAAGATACCCTGTACCATAATTGGTGACATTCGATGTTAAAATGTTTTAGAACAACGGATGACGTATCTCAGTGCGTGATAGGAATTCAAAATTTCATTTTTAGAATACAAGTGAAACTTCGATTAATGAAAAAATAAAATCCTGCATGATAATTATGTTCAAAATTTCAATTTTACATTTTTAAAACTTTTCTTTATCTTCAACTTCTGTCACTCTCTGAAAATAACCTATTGCATGTATTGTGTAAAATATGTATTAAGGTTGCTCACTACACTAAAGCTTAGATACTCTTTATGACACCACGTCACAAGACGGCAATTTTTAAAAATGTTTTGTGAAATTATTTGTATCGATTGATTTGTTTGTCTATCATCATGGCTCAGTGGTTAAAGCATTGGGCTGGTGAACCGCGTATCTCGAGTTCAAATTCGCTGGTTCATATGTGTTGAAATAATTTTTTTGAAAATCATGTTTTTATCTAAATTTGTATATTTTTTGCCTTTTTTGGCATATGTACTTATTGTATATCATCATATCTTTTGTAATTAGATCAATGCGTACTGATTTGAGGAACTATTTCTGGGTGTAGTGAGCCACCTTAAATATAACTAAACGTCAGTTCGATTGACATGGTCTATTTATATTACTTTTTCCAGTACCTCTGTCAATCTTCCTCCTATTTGGGAATACTTTTCGCTACAGGGTGTTAGTATTTACTGCAATAGTGTCAAAGTAGATCCCTACACATGTCACTGATTAAATACTACGTCACCTAATTACTTCCAGGCAATATAATACTATACTCTCTTTATTGCTTGTTGTACGTCTTATCACATCGTTGTTATAATTTGTATACATGGGAGTGTACAAATTCAAACGACGGAGAAGAACTTTTAAACAAAGTTTTCTCGCAACTTAAAAGTCAAGACATAAATATTTTCCTAAGTTACAAAGTTCATGTACATTATGAACGCTTTTAAAATAATTATACGAAAACAGATGGGTTTTGCCAATAATACTTTTTGATATATCTATGTCAAAATTCCTCGTAGTGAGGACAACTCAATACAAACTGGTACTCGTCCTCTATGTCGTTTTTACAGAATTGACATACCCTATTTTCTCTAACTATATTCACTGTTAAAGGTATTTTAGACTTGAGGTACATGTAGGAAGATTGCATTGAATAGATCAGTTATTGATAGACGCTGAGCGAAAGTTGTAATTTAAAAGATGTTCCAAGAATGGTAAGTGTCAATGTAGTAGCAGACAGCATGGTTGATTTATTTTGTCATTTGATTTACATGCAATTAGCTGAAGCGGAATAATGCTTCCTCTCTGTGGACGGATGTCTGGGGATGTATGTCAATACACCGCATGAAACTCATAGCCAGTAATGATTGATATTGGTCGTAAATCTAATCTACCGCTAATCATATGACAATCCTTAGTAGATATAGAAACAAAATTCCGAATTTATACAACAACCAAAAAACACCAAACAAACGACTTGCAAGGACCCATTATCTTAGAAAAATAGGTAACTACTCCCCAAGTTACATCCGGAGCTACGTGTATATCATTTATATAATTATGTACATGTATATTGTTTATATAATTATATACATGCATATTGTTTATATAATTATATATATATATTCATTGCTATTTCTGTGCTTTATATGAATATTTCGAATGCAATGTGTATCTTGTATGATCCTCTTAAATGTACGTTAAATAAATGTATCCCATTTCAATCCCCAATGATCGTGTAGCGTGATGTCCAGCTTAGCGTCATCGAAAGCAAGTTTATGACTTGCCTAGAGCATGGTCGAGCGATCTAGCGCGCTGATTACACGCTGTTAGGAGATTTGGTTCCGCAGGTCGTAAGTTCAACCCCAGGTTGGGGTGGAAGTGGGTATCCAAATAAAGTGAAATTTTCTGTGCTCTATATCAAATATTTCTTCACTTAGGACAGTTATGTTTATTTAAGAGTTCATTGCTATTTCTGTGTTTTATACATGCATATGATCAGCCGTAATAATTAAAGTTTGCAAACAGGTGCGCGTTCCAATATTCTTCGAGAACCATTACAAATTCTTTTTAACCAAATAAGTTTGTGACACTTCCATAATGATATTTATGACTATCAATTACCGATTGTTAGGCCGTTCTTGGCACACTGATTTTGACTACGGATAACTCCGTTTACCTGATCAGGATATAGGGCTCACGGCGGGTGTGACCGGTCGACAGGGGATGCTTACTCCTCCTAGGCACCTGATCGCACCTCTGGTGTGTCCAGGGGTCCGTGTTTGCCAAACTATGTATTTTGTGTTGCTTGTTAGAGTTATGAGATTGATCGTTATCTTTCACCTTTCATCAATGAAAAACGTACCGACCCCAATTGGTCTTTACAGGTCAATTGATAAGAGTTGATGGAATGAAATTTAAAATGTTGTTACCGCTCAGCAAAATTAGGATACCTATCAGTTAATTACGAATGTTAAATGAGTGGTGTGCTTTATGCATGAAAATATGAATACTTTAAAAATTATATAACTCATATGTCACAGCAGGTGTGGCACGATAAAGATCCCTCCCTGCTCAATGATCTTAAGCGCCGAGCATAGGCCTTAATTGTGCAGTCCTTCACCGGCAATGGTGACGTCTCCATATGAGTGAAATATTCTCGGGTCGGACGTTAAATCCTAGAAAACAACCACGTGTATGCTAACCCAAAACAAGTGAGAAGATGTTGATCTACTTTCTATTTGATTTACAATGTATCACATTTCAAAACATCAAATAACGACAGTGGGGACATAGCTCGCATAAAGTGAAATCTGATGAAATGTTAGTGAAAGATGAAGATAACGAACAGTGATCAATCTCATAACTCCTATAATAAATACAAAATAGAGAGTTGGGCAAACACGGACCCTGGATATACCAGAGGTGGGATCAGGTGCCCAGGAGGAGTAGCAACCCCTATCGACCGGCCACATCCGCCGTAAGCACTATATCTTGATCAGGTAAACGGAATATTCATAATTCAAGCATTTTAACGTCGATCAAACGTGGATACGGAATACTTCAAACAATACTAATATTTTGTGCAATGAAAATCATCTCTGATGAAAGATGTTTGCCTCTTATTCCAAATACATGGCTCTGAATTCTAACTCGTCTATTTTTCAGATGTCAGTAACAATGAACATTCTGATGTCTATTGCAACATGGTGTAACAAAGTTGTTAATTTTCTAAATACTCTAATAATTGAAGACATGTAAATGTTTAATTTACTTTTTTCGAATAGACCTTGTTGGCCACATGCATCGGCTAAATATCAAGATATAGGAAAAACATCTCTTCGAAGCATATGGTAATAAGGTTCCGAAGCCAGAAATCTTCGAAAAATAGAGAACATAAAATGTTTGACGAAAGTATCCTTAAATCGTAAACAAATCCATGAAATTACCTTTTTATCTATATAGTTTACCCCGTAATTCAACTTTGAAAGTTTTTCACGAATTTCAAATGAAGTTTGTCAGTCATGTATTCTCTGTTTGGGACAGGTACTTATCTCCAATTTATTAAGGCTGCAGCCGGGGACGGTCTATTACGTGGTGCCCATTTTATCACTATTTGTATTTACTGGGGCGGTCTATGTAGGTGGTCCCTATTTTATCACTGTTTACTGGGCCGGTCTATTTAGGTGGTACCTATTTTATCACTAAATTAGTATTTACTGGGACGGTCTATGTAGGTGGTACCTATTTTATCACTATTTACTGGAACGGTCTATTTAGGTGGTCCCTATTTGATCATTTACTGGGGCGGTCTATGTAGGTGGTCCCTATTTTATCACTATTTACTGGGCCGGTCTATGTACATTATGTAGGTGGTCCCTATTTTATCACTATTTACTGGGCCGGTCTATATAGGTGGTATCTATTTTATCACCGTTTACTGGGGCGGTCTATGTAAGTGGTCCCTATTTTATCACTATTTACTGGGCCGGTCTATGTACATTATGTAGGTGGTCCCTATTTTATCACTATTTACTGGGCCGGTCTATGTAGGTGGTATCTATTTTTTCACTGTTTACTGGGACGGTCTATGTAGGTGGTCCCTATTTTATCACTATTTACTGGGCCGGTCTATGTACATTATGTAGGTGGTCCCTATTTTATCACTATTTACTGGGGCGGTCTATGTAGGTGGTCCCTATTTTATCACTATTTACTGGGCCGGTCTATGTAGGTGGTATCTATTTTTTCACTGTTTACTGGGGCGGTCTATGTAGGTGGTCCCTATTTTTATCACTGTTTACTGGGGCGGTCTATGTAGGTGGTCCCTTTTTATCACTATTTACTGGGCCGGTCTATGTACATTATGTAGGTGGTCCCTATTTTATCACTATTTACTGGGACGGTCTATGTAGGTGGTCCCTATTTTATCACTATTTACTGGGCCAGTCTATGTACATTATGTAGGTGGTCCCTATTTTATCACTATTTACTGGGCCGGTCTATGTAGGTGGTATCTATTTTTTCACTGTTTACTGGGACGGTCTATGTAGGTGGTCCCTATTTTATCACTATTTACTGGGCCGGTCTATGTACATTATGTAGGTGGTCCCTATTTTATCACTATTTACTGGGGCGGTCTATGTAGGTGGTCCCTATTTTATCACTATTTACTGGGCCGGTCTATGTAGGTGGTATCTATTTTTTCACTGTTTACTGGGGCGGTCTATGTAGGTGGTCCCTATTTTTATCACTGTTTACTGGGGCGGTCTATGTAGGTGGTCCCTTTTTATCACTATTTACTGGGCCGGTCTATGTACATTATGTAGGTGGTCCCTATTTTATCACTATTTACTGGGACGGTCTATGTAGGTGGTCCCTATTTTATCACTATTTACTGGGCCAGTCTATGTACATTATGTAGGTGGTCCCTATTTTATCACTATTTACTGGACCGGTCTATGTAGGTGGTATCTATTTTTTCACTGTTTACTGGGGCGGTCTATGTAGGTGGTCCCTATTTTATCACTATTTACATGGAATCACAGTTATAAATGAAGCGATGTTCTAGTTTAAGATAGATTACATGCAGTTTATCTGTATCAATATTACAGCCACTTCTTCCTGCAAAAATTAAAAACGACAACTTAGATGTTATATGGCTACCAGATATCAAACGCCATTTTTAAAATTTTTAAAATCTAAATTCTATTCTTTCATACTACGAATTTATATTTCATTGTAATGCGAACGACATGTCGAAGGAATTTTTTTTTTTTTTTTTTTTTTTTTTTTTTTTTTACATTTATTCATTATCTTTATTCATCCATTCGTCGAGAAAGGCCCCAGGCGTTCAAAATCTTGTTTAATTGTTGACATACAAGAAGGACTAAAATAAACAACTTTGAAATGAAAGCGTGAAGGTCAATCTCATAAATCCTAGAAAGAATACAAAATTGAAATAAGGCAAACATAAACCCCTGGAAACACAAGATATGAAATCTGTGCCTAGGGAGTAAGTATGCCTAGTTAATCGGTCCTATATTTTGAAATCTATATAAAAAAAAAATACGTAGATATTTTCCTAGCTTTCATTTGTAATGGTCCGGTGACATCGGATATGACGTCCCTAACCCTACATTTATTCAATAGCTACTTAAACTTCATTTGCGTTTAGTAGCTTGTAGAATTTGTCATATATACTTTTATCTCATTACATATGTATTCATATTCGATTGCGTGACTGCAACATGCGGCTTCTGCATCATAAGAGTTAACGCAATTTTCTCACCAGTGCCACGTTCCTGTTATATCTTAATCCAAATTATGATCCAAACAATGCAAATACTTGACAAGAGTGAAGATATCAATCCTTAATACTCCAGAGAAATCTTATATGAGCGGAAAGTGGAGGATATGTACAATCATATTTTGAAATTGAAAACTTTTAAATGTACCTTATTTATTTCAAAATTGCAGTTTTATTAGAAAATAATCTAGGGAAAATCTCCTGCTAGACGTAAACCCACAATCAGCAACTGACATGTTATAACTACCCAGCTAGACAAATAGATTTAAAAGGAATAGACAAATATTACTGATATTTATATTTTTATTCATAATAGACAAATATTACTGATATTTTATATTTTCATTCATAATGGACAAATATTACTGATATCTATATTTTCATTCATAATAGACAAATATTACTGATATTTATATTTTCATTCATGTTTTCATGTTTCATAAGAAAGTCAGTTAATATGACGATGTGCTAATTCTCCTTAGATAAAAGACGATGCTCTATTAATTGAGAAATTTTAGGAAGATTTCTTTTTAGTGATTTTTGAAGAGTATGAAACCCGCGAGATTCATCATTACCATTGCTTGAATATGTTCTCCAGTGATAGATAAAACAAATGATATCATGCTGAAAGAAATGGTTTCATCTGTAACGCCCTACTTGATCACATTAGCTAATTAGCTAATTTTTCATAGCATTTTTGCAATAAACTTTATCTAAACATAACAAAATTATACAATAATTTGGGTACTTTACGCTGAATTTCATTCCTTTAATGACAAGAAACAGAATATAAGCATTTCATATGAAAAAAAAAATGAAATCTTACCTGAGGTGATTTTCTCGGTATGTTTTATGGTTGGGAGTCGCTTCGTACTGATGGCGATAGCAAGGAACCTAGAAGAGTATTTTTAAACTCATTTGATTAAAGATGCTTGTAATCAACTAATGGTACTATCCTATTAATCAATCAAAAGCTAATAGAGCTTAAATTGATATGTCCTGATTTGTGAGGATTACCTTTAATGACCTACCTGGACTGTGATTGTCAGATTCCATTAGGTGGAGAGGGTGCTGCTTCTTTATATGCTTCATAGCTAATTATCATTAATGATTCCACGTGATTAACAGGTTTACCATGATGACGTTTTCACAGTCTTCGTCTTAAGCTACGCCCGCTAACCTCCCCTGGTCATTGTAAGAACACTGGATGCGAGATAAATAGGACATTGATTTTGTTTATGAACTTCCGATGCGTCAGTTTGTATAGTAGGTAATCAAAGATGCATCTAAACAGCAAATATTCTGAAATATCCCCATTATTTATTAAAAGTTGAAAATATACTTTACAATCTTTTATAATAGTTGATGTTTTCCTTAAACTAGAGAATTTATATTTTTAACACCTTCATTTCATAATACACTACTATCCGTCCATACAGTGTCAATTGAGGGTTCAAACTTCATATGACCTCCGACACCAGTATTAACCGAGGATTCATGTCCCGTATGTACTGTAGTTACCAGTATATACCGAGGATTCATGTCCCGTATGTACTGTAGTTACCAGTATTAACCGAGGATTCATGTCCCGTATGTACTGTAGTTACCAGTATTAACCGAGGATTTATATCCCGTATGTACTGTAGTTACCAGTATTAACCGAGGATTCATGTCCCGTATGTACTGTAGTTACCAATATTAACCGAGGATTTATATCCCGTATGTACTGTAGTTACCAGTATTAACCGATGGTTTATATCCCGTATAGAAGGAAGCCGACAGTAACAGACGGACCAATCTCAATTTTCACCTAAGACATTAGTCATCTTCCCAAGTCAAGGGTTTCTGATCCGCTCCGCTCCACTTTTATGTGGAGCGGATCGGATCAGAATCCCTTGACTTGGGAAGATTGACATTAGTATTACCTGAGGGTTCATATCCCACATGAATCTGAGGCGCCAGTAATAGCCAAGGGTTTATACGAGGGCTGTTCGATATGTAATGTGTATTGTACCACAGCGCGATCTAAGGCTTTCCACGATTTCGTGGATTATGATACTCTTGAATAGCTCTATTCAATATAAACACGAGCCTTCCTTTCAATAGAGGCAGTCGTTAGCCACTGTTGTAAGAATGGTTGGGAAACGGGTTAAGAATATTGAAGAAATTAGAGCTTATATAAAAGTTCGCACAAAACTCGGCCATTCGGTAATGCAGATTTTTACTGAAGTGGGGGAAGTTTATGGGTCTGATAAGGTATCTTGTGAGATAGTTCATAGGTGGAGAAAGAAATTTCTGACTGGCACAGAATCCGTCAAAGATGCAGCAAAATCTGGCCGACCTGCGACTGTACCAGGCAAGGCAAATGTCTCAAAAGTCAGGGAAATAATTGAAAGTGATGGCAGATACACGATTCGTGATATTGCCAAAGCTGTTGGCATATCGCTATCGTGGGTGCATTTCATTTTGAAGCGTACTTTGAAAGTACGAAAGATTTCTGCCAGATGGATACTGCATATATTGACAGATGACCAAAAACGGTTACGAGTACAAACCGCTAAGCAATTGCTCAAAATGTTTCCCAAATTCAATCAAAGACAATTTGCAAACATTGTTACTGGTGACGAAACATGGGTTCACTATTTCGAACCAGTAAGAAAAATTAGAAACAATATATGGCCAACTAAACACGGTAGAAGACCTGTAGTTGCCAAAAGAACCATAAGCACACAGAAGGTTCTTTATTGCATATTCTTCTTATGTGATGGTATAGCCGTACAAATCCCGGTGCCGAAGGGCAAAAGTGTTACAGGTCGGTATTACCGAGATGTTATACTAAAAAGCTCAAGAAAAATTATCATATACAACACTCTGTGTCAGGATTTAGACATATTCGTCTACTTCGTGATAATGCTCCATCACATACATCTGAGCTTGTGAAGCAATTTTTGAAGTCGGAGAAGGTTACCGTCTTGCCACACCCACCATACTCTCCAGATCGTTTTCCTTTTTCCATTTATCTGATCGTCATTACAAGTCCCGACAAGCCCTTGGCTCAGCCATCAGTCAGTGCCTCAGAGGTCTACCTAAATCAGCGTACCATGACGCAGTTCAGAAATGGATTCAGAGGTTGAAATTATGTATTTCAAACTGAGAAAAATACTTTGAAGGGATGTAATGTTCATGTCACTATTTGAGTCGAATGCTTTTGAGATATCGTACAATACAAATTACATATCTGTCACTGAAGCACCATATATAACATGCAGCATTATCCAGGATTTCACATCTTATATACATCTAATCAGTATTACCTTTGGGTCTATATGCTATATATGTCTGAAACATTTGTATTAACCTAGAGTTACTTCCCCTACAGACCTGAAACAGGGTTCCGTTCCCAACCCATATTGACAGGATAGACCAGTATGAGCCGGAAATTCACTTCCTGTGTATTATACCTATTGAACTGAGCATATATATTGATTGATTTTATATTGTTTAACGTCCTTCTCATGAATTTTTCACTCATATGGAGATGTCACCAAATGTTGCCGGTAAAGGGCTGTAAAATTTAGGCCAATGTTCTCGGCAACAACACTTCTGATTGATAGAGGCAATCCGGGCGTTCTGTAAATGATGCTTGAGAAGGAATTGGTAGGCACGAAAGCTGGTGCTGCAACTACGGGAACTTTTTATTTTATCATTAGCTAATCAATAAAGGTTGAATTTTTACGATATTTTCTCCGAGATACGATTTGACTGACTGATTTATTTTAACTTCGGTTAGCAATTTTGGAGTGTTCTTTGATCTGTACCTTACTATGAAATGTCAAGTTGCTGCTATCATCAAATCATGCAACTGCCACCTTAGTAACACTTCCGACACTTTCATATTTACTATCATTGCGTATTTTGATTAACAGATCGTCTTCCTACACACTCTCCTGAACAATGAACTGTCTACTACTCTATTGACGAACCGTGAACAGATCACCACACAGACGATAATTGCCGTCCTAGATTAATTATGACCCGTAATTAAGGAAACCAGTCATTATCTCCCAGTCTGGTACAATCTAACACATTTTGTCGTTATGTTAATGTTATTGTTATAATTGTTAATTGTTATATCTGTGATTGTATAATTGGGTATCGTTATGAATAAGTGTGGTATCTGGAGATTCAAAGTCCTCATTATCACTGACTACAACAGCGAGCGAAACTCCAAATTACTGGCACTCCTGCAAAACACCTTTGTGTTGCATGGCCCAAAAGCAAAAAATCTGGAAAAAAAGTTTTTCCTTTCTTTACAAATCCATATGCATCATTACGATTGATATAATAAGAAAAATAAAAGTAGATCAAACCTTTGTTTTGAACAAAGTGAAGGAGACGAGCTTATATAGACTAATAGCCTGCTATCCCATCTTTTTCTATATTGAACAAATTATCTTTAAACTGAGTAAATGTGAAATATATTTATGAAATAATAATCGCGTTTTCGAGTATGTTACAGGATAACTCAGAGGTCAAGAAATGTTGTTTTGAAATATAAAAGCCTATGCTTTTATATTTCAAACAACATTTCGTGACCAAGGTTATCCTGCAACGTACATGAAAACAAGAACTTTATTTATATTCTACTACAGCTCAGAAATATACAGCCTATTGCTTTCCTATATAGCTAAGAATTAGGTCACCGTGACGTCATGGCAGTTTCCGGAACGGCCTACATTCATTTGTTTATTCTATTTTATATTTCTCTTTTTCTTTCTTTCTTTTTTTTTGCAGACGCAAAGGGTGAGATGGTAGGGGTATTTTAAATCTATTTTGAAAAAAAGAACTATTTCAAGTATTTAGTTTGGTGCTAACGGATTATACCAATTGTTTTTTTTTTAAACGGTTCAAGAAAACCTTGTCTGTGCATCGCCATGTTTGCATGTGTATCGCACTCGGAATGCAGACGATTGGTTTATATTCAATGACAAATGTTCTTCAGTCATTTATGAATTTGTTTACAACATACAGCCAACTGCCAAAAGTTTATAGACAAATGGCGAACGTCAATGCCTAAACGTCAACGTAATACGGATTTTCAGTGGCTATGAAATTACAAAGAGAATAAATCTTACCTCAGTATTTTGTTATATACCCCTTTGATCTGATCATTTTCAACATTCTGGAAGGTAGGGATCGATAGAGGTTCCGTATGTAAGTAACGGGTATGTTAATCCAGATGTCATTTATATTTCTCTCCAAGTCAGTGACATTGTTTACATTAGAAAGTCTGCGTTTAAGTTTATTTTTCAACAGAAACCAAATGTTTTCAATTATATTTGCATCAGGTGACTGTGCTGGCCAAAACATACCTGGAATTCTGTTTATTTGTTTATATTCTTGTACAATTCGGGCACGGTGAACCGGGGCATTGTCATCTTGAAATATGTAATCGTTAGTAGGAAAATTGTTCACTACAACCGGCCACAATTGTTCTTCAAGGATATTAATATATTTATTTGCATTAATGTTGCCATTAACCACAGTTAGTGTGCCAACTCCATTCCAGGTAATGCATCCCCACAACATTAAACTCATAGCAGGTTTCGGTGGTGCGCCGGGGCTGATGCACGCTGGTAACCATTCTTCTCTTGCCTTTCTCCAAATATAAATTCGATTGTTTTGTCCCAAAACAACTTTACATTCATCAGAGAAGATCACTTTTGACCAGTTATAGTCAACAGTCCACCGTCGTTTACCTCTCGCCCATGCCACACGGTTTTTCCTATTTTGTTCCCGAATCCTAATTTTCTTCCTGCATACACGTCGATGGTACTTATTTTTTGACAAATAACGATGAATTGATCTTTCAGACACGGGAACTTGCCTACCTTGATTAAATTGTCCTGTTATGTCTTTTAATGGAGTTGTACGGTTAAATTTTACAAGCCGCAATAGTTGGCGCTCGTCTCTAACGTCCATTTTTCTGGGGCGTCCCGATTTTTTAGCATTTCCCGCACTTCCTCGAATTTCACACCGTTTTACAACAGCATACACGGTTTTCCGGTCCATTTTCAATACCCTAGCAGTTTCAGAATAATTTCCCGTTTGTCTGTAACTGTCTACGACAATTTGTTTCACAGCTGGCGATAAATTCTTAGACTTTCCCATAGCTACATTCAGAAGCTTGTATCAGACGATCATCAAATAAATACCAACATATGACGTCACATATGACGACACAAGACCCTGTACTTATATGTGGTATGCATACGGAATCCCCGTTATCTATATATAGAATTTACAAAAGAAAAAACAAGCCACTTCCGTGAAGTTGGAATTTAGATCCGCCATTTTGTCTATAAACTTTTGGCAGGTGGCTGTATATTGATTGATTTTTATGATTATAAAACTGAATTATCAGTCATCAATTTTATTTGTTGCATTAGCAAAACTCAAAGTGCAAGCGAGATGTGTATCAATTTTCTCATAATCAGTTAATACGTATGAAGGTATATCGTAGAATAATGATTACGGTATTCCTTTGATATTTGTCATTCGGATATTCGTTAGTTCGAGTTAAATTTGTCTTAAATTCATAAGTTACGCTAGTGGTGAACTTAACGATATGAATAAGAGTGAAGAAAATCGGTAATAACGATAATAAGAGTGGAGAAAACCGATAATAACGAATATAGGAGTGGAGAAAAACGGTAACAACGATAGTAAGAGTGGAAAACGATATTAACGATATCAAGAGTGAAGAAAACCGTTAATAACGGTAATAAGAGTGGAGAAAACCGGTAATAATGGTAATAAGAGTGGAGAAAAACGGTAATAAACTATATCAAGAGTAAAGAAAACCGGTAATAACGGTAATAAAAAAAACGATAATAAGAGTAGAGAAAACTGGTAATAATGATAATAAGAGTGAAAAACCCCCGAGTAATAACGATTATAGGAGTGGAGAAAACATACTCTTAATGAGGCGTGAAATGCTTATTGAATACAAGAAGTTATTATCAGGTTAAAGCTTTTATCCTCTACAAATCGTTAGATGTTTTAATATAAGTCAATATGCGAATATCCTTGAACATTTTTAATACCGAGAATCAACACGTCATGTGTGAGACAAAGCTGATACAAAGGGAGATAAGTTGAACGAAACATGATGGACACCTGCAACATTCTGATTTCAATCATCATCAACTCATAACATAAACGAAACCGATTTAAGGTATTCAATGTATAATGACCATATTTCATATCTAATAAATGGAGGGTAGAATATTTGTAATCATGGTATCATTTTAAAGGGTTCATCAAATAAAAATAATCCACCATAGGAATTTTCTAAATTTTGTTTACTGCTTGATTTATTTCACCTAGAATTTAACATTGAAGTATATGGGAAAAGCATGTTTTATTACAATATTTTAAAAACAAATTATATTTTCATACTAATCTCTTGGTAGAAAGTTACATACACTTTCTTTTTATGAAAATATGAAATAGAATTTATCATTGACCACACACATTTTTAGAAAATAAGATTTTTCTTATTTTTACAAAGGGCATACAACTCTTCCAAAAAGTATTAAGTGCAAAAGGGTCAGCTTCTAATCATTTACCAGTCGTGTAAATTTCATCTGCTTCACTTTCATCATTATTTAACAATAAACTTTTATGTTGATGCAAGGTGAAGATAACGAACAGTGATCAATCTCATAACTCCTACAAGCAATACAAAATAGATAGTTGAGCAAACACGGACCCCTGGACACACCAGCGGTGGGATCAATTGCCTAGGAGGAGTAAACATCCCCTGTTGACCGGTCACACCCGCCGTGAGCCCCATATCCTGATCAGGTAAACGGAGTTATCCGCAGTCAAAATCAGTGTGCCAAGAACGGCTTACCAAACGGTATGAAACACGTCAGACAGCATTTGACCCAATGCGAGGTTGTATTGACGAACTAGATCGTTATAACGACCATAGAATTAGCGAAATGCTGACTTCAATCGAGACTGTTGAAATCCCTGTACCATCAACTTGTTTGTCAGTAGCTTACCTCGATTTAAAAACTGACTATACCCAGAACAAGCTCTTGCATATCGAATCAGTTGAGATATATAAACACCATATGCAGGTGATAATGGAATATTGCTACATAAATGTGGGAAGTTCACGATGGAGAAGCTGAAATCATCCCGTTTGTCATACAGTTGAGTTGTCAGTTTGCCGTTAATGTCTACTTTCAATAAAATATCTAAGTATGAAGCAGAAGTGGACGACTCTGTGGTGTCCTTTATTTCGAGCTCACAGGGATATATCAAATCGATATATGAATGAAAGTTATCATTGTTAATAGACAAATTGATCTAAATCCTTCAAAATTGTTCATTATCCTTTCATTATACATGGAATACCTTTAAAAAAAAACATGCTGTGAAAAATCAAAATATCGGAAATATTTCACTCTGTACCTTTAACACTGTCCTGAACTTTGCCGTGTCAATGAACAAACATTGGTTTACAATGGCCAATGCGCTAATTAGCTATGATATTTTGTGCAGAATACAATTTTTTAACAAATGATATTATTTATTTTCGTCGTATTTCATCCTCATTAGATACAATAATATCCCGGGCGTCAGCTATAATGAATGTCTATAAAGAAGAAAAAATCATAACCTGACTACAAATGAGCATCCTCCTCTAGTAAGGTAAGTACCACAATATATCCCAATACTTACGCCTAATCTCAGAAATTTTACGATCTTTTCCTTTTAAAACAAAGCTTACTACAAATCTTCTAAAGGTGCACGTTAATGTAGATCATATATTTATTGTTTTATAAAAACGAGATTTTGCTACATGTAATTCCACTTGCAATTTTTAATTGAAAAAGTTGACATTTCGCAGATATAGATTAGCTTGAACTTCATGAACGAGCTATCCATGCATCATTCAGAGTTATATCATTGGTAGAAAAAAAAATTCTCGTTAAAGTTTTTCTATCTTTTTTTTCCCTTTTTTTTTTTTCTTCTTTTTTTTTTTTTTTTTTTTGGAATAAAAAAAGAATAACAGTCATGAAATAACAACTAATGATATGAAAGACTAATTTCTGGTGATCAACTCCAAGTTGATGGTAATTTTGTTTATTGCTTTGTTACATAAGAACTAACAGAGAAAATATTTCAAATCTTGAAGATGTCAATTAAGAAATATATTTCATTTTTAAAAATACATAACGGCATGAATTGCGACGCTTCACGCCAACATACTTCATAACGCGTTAGTGCTTCATGAAAAGTAAGCCAGTATCACGCGATGTTCATGCCGTCACGCATTTTCAAAATTTAAAAATGAAATTCATTTTTTTTAATTTTACATTTTATTTTCACTTCTGTCAGAATGTACCCAGTCGTAAAAATAATCGCACTATCTTTATCAAAATTCATACGCACATTGTTCACATTCATCATTTAAATTGGTAAATATATCGAAGGCAAAAACATTAAAAATATAAATATTGCAATTTGACCAAACAAAGTTGTTATGATGTCTTTTGAGATGAAATCATTAAAAATCTAATTTATTAGATTAATTGCTTTGATGATAAACTTTAATCAGTATTTGAAATTAGCATGTTTCATTCACGGCATATATATGATAGTAAATGCTAAGTCATTTTCACTCCTAAAGTCTCGAGTTTTATAACGCATTTTCCAATTTATACAGGAGTGAAATATATAAGTCACATAAAAGAACAATCAGCAGAAAAGAAAACACCATTGGTTGAGCTAAGGTCCGATAACAATGAACAATACTTCAGCAGTATTAGAAAACACAACTGCGCCATGCTCGACGAGCCTGTGTTCTCAGAATCAGAATGTTTCTCAGGGACCACCAGGTACTAGTATATACGATGATGTATTGGAGGGGCTGGCATACGTGAATTATGTTTTGTTGCCCACCATGCTAGTACTGGGTATCGGGGGAAATATTCTCACCATTACCATTATGACGTCACCAAAGTTCCGTAAGCTGACCTGCAGGTTCTATCTGATATTTCTGGCCCTGTCCGACTTGGCGCTGTTACTTACACAACCATTCAATAAAATGTTTGTAATCAAAATGTTCGGTGAAGATGTACGGGCAATATCAGATGTAGGGTGCAAGATCTTTTTCTGGTTTTTTCGTACCGGGAAAATGACATCCTCTTGGTTTGTCGTGTGCCTCTGCATTGAAAGATTCATTGCAGTTTGGTTTCCCTTGAAAGCAAAAATAATTTCCACATCGAAGTCAGCATGGATACAAATCAGTTGCGTGTATTTAGTAATAGGGACTTTTAATGGGATCTGGACAAAAAACTCCAAGGTCCTTTCTGATGGTAAATGCTATCCTGACCACTTTGACAAGAAAGATCATTCGGCTGCGGAGGAATACAAGGCGATGTTGACCGCTGGTTCCAGCCTCTACTCTCTAGTGCCTCTATGCCTCCTCGTCACCGTGACGCCACTGATCGTGTTTAAGTTAGCCAGACACAGGCAACAACGCAAACGTCTCGCGGCAACATCCAAGAGCGACACCGCCCAAGCAACCAAAACCACGGCCATGCTCATCGGTATCGTGGTCGCTTACTTCGTCTTAGTGCTGCCGATTACTCTTCTTCACAACATCGCTTTCTACATGGGAATGAAATCGTTCGGGGACAACCCCAAAGGATTCCTCATCTTCCGGGACGTGGCTCAGATTTTGGAGCAAATCAATTACGGCATCAACTTTTACCTCTACATTCTTACATCCACTCAGTTTCGTCATCAACTGATCTCGTACTTAACCGAAAACAGAATATATAAAATGCTACGACAGGTTACCTCGACCGGAAGTCGAACCACGTCTAGCAAGCTGTCCCAGAATACCCCTGATAACAAGGACTTGGAAGAAAAGGCCTAAAGAAATGAAGTGTTTTATGGCACTTTGTATACACTAAATCAAACATTAAGTATAGAGAATTTAACATATCTAATGTTGCATGAATTCATTTTACATATTCCTTTATGACTTCAATAAGTGTGTTAAGCGAAATCGTAGTGTATGTTATGCAATTGTTGACATTTCTGGGGTCAGGGGAAAAGTGAAGATAACGAATAGTTATGCTTTAGGTACCTTAGAACTACATTATTCACCAAGCTCCGGGGGAGGGGGAGGTTAACATTTCGGGTAGCTAAAACACCGTGTTTTATTATATTGAATAATGCATACATGTTATCCCCACGAATCACGCGGGCCTTAGCGAGACACCGGTAAATCTTCTGCTAAGGCATTTTTCTCCTTCTAATTTAATTACCTCTATCATTTCATTCATTTTAAACATTTTATTAACTTATTTGTTTAATTTGATTGCCAGTCTCAGTGCGGCACTGATGTGATAACAATCACTAACAGTATCCAGTAAGTAAGTAAGTAAGCCAGTTTCAGTTGTTTAACATGGGTAATCAACTTATAGATGACGCTTGAACATAAGCCACCGTTTCGTAAATTGCGTATTATTGAGTCTCTCATTAGTTCTCATGTCATCGTACGTCAACGTTCATTGTTGTCTAATCCAAATGTAGTTACGTGTGTTCTACTAGATAACTAACGTTAGTGCTAATCATTCCTATACGAATTTTATAAGAGCAGTGAATTCAGTGAGCGATGGTTACCAGGAAAGGCTAGTTCATGGATCATCAGAGAAAAAGTGACGCAAAAAGAATTAGGTTAATCCTAACCCAAACTGTCGGACGTAAAACATTTCCGGTTTTCTTTTAATCTTAGTGGCAAGTCTAGCATTAGAATTTCATCGCACCAACAAACACGAGAAGACAGACATCCAACAGGGGGAGTTTTTTTTCCAGTTGACACCAGTACTGTCATTACTTTCTTATTTCTTGCATACATGTAGTTCTGTATTGATGTAATTGTATATACATGTAGTTCTATATTGAATAATTGTATATTTTCATATTGATGTGATCGTATGCTAGTATTTCTATAATATTTGTGTATTTCTATATGCCTGTTGACAATGGGCAGTGTCGTGGTATGATATAAATAAATTATCAATCTGGTTTTAAAAATAAATATAACTGTTGCAATGATTTATATTTGACAGGCACCACAACTGGTCTATAATGTAAACAAATAATGTAAACGGATGCTTCGTCGAGAACCAGTTTAAAGTAATATTTAGAGTATCCTGATACGAGTGGAGGGGGCGGAGTCTCCTGATACGAGTGGAGGGGGCGGAGTCTCCTGATACGAGTGGAAGGGTCGGAGACTGACATCGGAAGATGCACGCGTTCAAGGTTCCTGCAAATATTCTATATTTTATCACATTCGCAAATTATAGCATCTTTGTTGATTTTTGAAAATGGCGTGACCATAAACTAATTCAAAACGGGCCAATAAATGGTTCGTCAATTTTAAATTCATTGTATCTTGTTTAACGTCACCAAGACCGGTGAAGGACTTCAAATTTAAGCCTATACTCGGCACTTACGGCATTGAGCATTGAGCAGTGAGCGTTCATCAGCGTGCCACATTTATTGTGACACGGGACAACCGTTTTTAAGGTCATCTCCAAGGACCCGTGACATTCACACCTGATGCCGAGCGATTTGCGTTTCACTCCGTTTTCACGACTTAGGTCTGTCGCGGCCGGGATTCGAACCCCGACCTTCCGCATACGCCTTCCGCATAAGGGGCGAACGCTCTACCTCTAGACCACTGCGGCGGTCGTCATATTTAGAGAAAATTACCAACATGGACGACGGGTGAGATACGGATACAGGAAGTGGGGATTTCGTTTGTGGTAAAGTGAATCTTTTTCTTCCACATTTAATTAAAACGCACCTTTTCTATTTCAATTGATTGAATATTGTTTAACGTACATGTACCTCTCGAGAATATTTCACTCATATGGAGACGTCACTACTGCCGGTGAAGGGCTGCAAAATCCAGGCCTATGCTCTGCTCTCATGGCCTTTGAGCAGGGAGGGATCTTTATCGTGTCACACCTGCTGCGACACGGGACCTCGGTTTTTGCGGTCTCATCCGAAGGACCGCCCCATTTAATCGCCTCTTACGACGAGCAAGGGGTACTGAGGACCTATTCTAACCCGGATCCCCACGGGATATTTCAACTGAAAACAATGCAAAACCTTAAAAAAAAAACAACATTCAATGTAATACATGCCCCTGTAAAAAATTCAAGGTTACTAGTCTATGAATATATAGGTGTCGGTGACGGCATAAATGGTTTGTCGCGGTGGCCGAGAGGTTAGAGCGTTCGCCCGCATGCGGAAGGCCGGGGTTCGAATCCCGGCCGCGACAGACCGAAGTCGTTAAAACAGGTAGTGAAAGTTCCATCGCCAAACGCTTGGCATCAGGTGTGAATGGCACGGGTCCTCGGAGATGACCTTAAAAACGGATGACCCGTGTCACAGTAGATGGGGCACGCTAAAGAACTCTCACTGCTCAATGGCCGTAAGCGCCGAGCATAGACCTAAATTTGAAGCCCTTCACCGGTCTTTGTGACGTCTCCATATGAGTGAAAAATTCTCGTGCGAGACGTTAAGCAAGATACAATCAATTAATCAATGACGTCATAAAATGAACAAATTATCCGCAAGGTATTTGTATACTACAACGCGCATTTCTAAACACTACTCGTGTTTTGCTGTAGAAATAGCAGCGCATATATGTGCTGAGGTAGTTTTACTCAATATAACAATAAACGACACGTGATAAATATTTATTTTACTCATAATATCAGAAAACGGTATCTGATCACATATGTGTTCTTTTCTCCAACAAAACAAAAAACAAACAATTATTATTACAAATTATATGTAATTATAACATTCATGGAGTCACACAAAATATATATTTTTCTTTTTAAAAAGGTGGTATTTCTAAATTTTATATGACAATTTTATAGTTGTATCTTAACTAGCCTGGTGCCCTGGCCTTCCCATAATGCTCCGCAAATGAAGAAGGCCAGGGCACCAGGCTATATCTTAACACGATACGCAGTGACAGAAACCAATCACTATCGTGCATACATATATGTAGTTCTTTAAAGTATATTGCCTGATAATGCAATCATATTAAAAGCTCATATCAAAAATAAAATTATTCGAAGCTGTGAGTTTTTGGTTCGCATGGGACTTTATGAACGTTGGTAGGTATGTTTGGACACAGGTATGGTGGGAAATATGTTAGGAATTCTTTACAGTAAATTTCAAAGACGGCGATGATAGAATAAAACGATATGAAGCCTCAACCGTGCGCAGAAACACCTGCGCCGAAATAAAAAAAAATGTGGGTTTTTTTTTCTAGGGGTGGACATGTGTATGGAGCGCCAAATTAACATAAACTCAAATAACTGAAGATATCTTCAATTATTTGAAGATATCATCAATTCATTTGATGCGCGCAACAATTGAATTAAAGATCTCTTCAAATAATTAATGATATCTTCAATTCTGAATTATTGCGCGCATTAAATGAATTGATGATAGCATTAATTCTTCTGCTGAATTGATGCGCGCTTTAATTGAATTAATGATCTCTTCAAATGACTTAATGATATCAACAATTGAATTGATGCGCGCTACAATTCAATTAAAGAGAGCAATAATTGATATAATGCGCGCATTAAATCAATTGATGAGAGCAATAATTGAATTGATGCGCGCATTAATTAATTTGATGAGAGCAATAATGGATTTAATGCGCGCATTAATTCAGTTATTGCTCTCTTCAATTGAATTAATGATATCTTTAATTCATTTAAAGAGAGCAATAATTCTTTTAGAGAGAGCAACTAAATAATTAAAGATATCTTCAATTCAACATATCCACAATTGAATTAATGATATCTGTAATTGAATTGTTGCTCTCTTTAAAAGAATTGATGCGCGCATTAATTCCTTATACAAAAGCATTGTAAATAATTAAAGATATCTTCAATTGAATTAAAGAGATCATCAAATTATTTATACCGAGCTCTAAATCAATTATTGCGAGCAATATTTCTACGAAATTAATGCTCTCATCAATTGAATTGAAGAGAGCAATAATTGAATTAATGCGCGCATCAAATCTATTATTGCTCTCATTAATTCAATTGATGCTCTCATCAATTGAATTGAAGAGAGCAATAATTGAATTAATGCGCGCATTAAAACAATTATTGCTCTCATTAATTCAATTGATGCTCGCATTAATTCAATTGATGAGAGCAATAATTGAATTGAAGCGCGCATTAATTCATTTGATGAGAGCAATAATTGATTTAATGCGCGCATTAATTCAATTAAGAGAGCAATAATTGAATTGATGATATCTTCAAATAATTGAAGATATCTTCAATTATTTGAGTTTATGTTAATTTGGCGCTCCATACATGTGACTCTTTGTTCTGTCTTAATATTTTCTCAGAGCGCTACTGATCTACAGCTAATTAAAGCCCGCTTGATCTATTGCGTCTTTTAATGCTGTGTGAGAAAACACGCGCCCTTAGAATCCAGAAAAGTTTGAAATCATTTAAAGCTTCACAATATGGAGAGACTATTGAAACAAATGTACTTTTTACTAAATACACAACAGTAGTATTGCTACTGTGCCAAGATATGTGCAACCCTCTTTGACCAACTGACGATCAACTGTTAGAAAATATTCACTGTAAATCATGCAATGTTCAGCAACGTATAGGAAGTCAGACATTTAGAATTATAAGACTACAAAGCGCTGTATAAAACGAACGCAGTGTGTTTGATACGTGATGCAGATTAGCGGCTAAAATATTTAAGAAATAAAGTTCCAGTGGCGGATTTAAGGGGAGCGGGGGCGAATTTTCAGATTTTATAAGGCTAGAAATATGTCAAATTCAAGGTAAATCGTGGTCTCTTGTTTTTAGACAAATGTAAACGATAAAAGAAGCAATAATTTCTTCCACTCTCGGAGGAATAAATGACAAAATCTTTTGATTTACTGAATTACTTTCATTGGGAGAACTTACATTTTTCCAAAAACCCTTAAAATGCGTCATTTTATTAATTTCACCTTATTAAAATTGACAGAAAATAGTAAAAATTATTACATAGGAGACATATTTCTAGCCTTATAAAATCTGTAAAATCCAGGAGCTTCCGGGGCTTCGCCCCCTGGACCCCCACCACGGCTTTGCCCTGGACCCACTGGGGGCATCAAGGCGGCCCCCAGACCCCCCCCCCCGCCTCTTAAAAAGTTGCGCCCCCCTAACCGCAATTCCTGGATCCGCCCCTGAGTTCTGTTTTGAAAATACAACTGCAACGCTTCACATCACACCAACATACTTTTCATGAAGCACATTGTTAGTGCCGATGTAATTTAATACCGATGTGCCGGCAAATTGAAGAACGAGCGTAGAGCATCATTCCGTGGTCACGAAACAATAGATACCAAAACAGCATTCTCTACCCAGAGTTCCGTGCGCTCCTAGAGTTCCGTGCGCTCCTCGCACTATACCTCTGTCAACGGCTTTTTACAGAAATCTTGTAAAAGTTTCTTTGATCCAACATTTATGTTTTGGACTAAATATTTAGTCATATTATGATATGTTTTTGGTGCAATCAAATTTATGCTTACTGTAAATTGTTTAAAATCGCCGTTTTCTGATCATAAATTTGGAACTACTTCGTAATATGCGTATGAATGTAGGATATACACGTGGTGGAGATTTAAATGTAAACATGGAATCAAAAGTAAGACAGGCTGTAAAAATACGATAAAACTTGTAAAATAAGAGACAAACAGCTAAATGGTAAATATGCACTTATTAAAGTGTCAGTTGGCTATGAAAAGAGCCTGATGTATCACCTGTTGCCTGAACGTTTAAAGGGAAAGGAAACCGAGAATGATTGTTTATATCATGTGATTATATTGTCACGTGATTCCAAGCGTGTGGAGCTTGCGTAACGCGCCCTCTGGTGAGAGAATGACCAAAACAGTAATCTCGGTTGAGATTCGGCTCAGCTGAATATTTGGACTGACGCTTTCACCGAATCTCGGAGCAGTCCTTCATAATTCATGTCTGGAAAGTTACTATCAGCTTCGGCTACACGACGGCCAGTTCTAGCAATTAATGTGCACTTATTTGACACTGCTGTTCGCTTCAAATAAGTGATTTGACTATCAAACTAACTCTCTATCTCTATTAATTTTGTATTGCTTACCGTCTAGGTACATGTATAAGAATCCCAAAATGAAAATAGGCACTAAATTTTCCGTTCAAATGAAGACTTCCATGGCGCAATATTTTATCTCCTGGAATTGAAGAGTTCCTATAGTCTGCTTTATCTAGTTACTGATGCATTGTATCTCTACATACCTACTTGCACTTCGCTAATTTAAAAAACAAACTATAGGAACTCTTCAATTTTGGGAGATAAAATATTGCGCCGCAGAAGTCTTCATTTGAACGGGAAAATAAGTGATGGTTTATTTTATGGAATTTACATATTTAGACGGTAAGTAATACAGCATTAATAGTGATACAGATTTAGTTTGATAGCCAACTAACTGATTTGAAGCGAACAGCAGTGTCACTTAAGTGCACATTAATTGCTAGAACCGTTCGAAGCTGATGGTAACTTTCCTAGACTGCTCCGAGATTCGGTGAAGGCGTCAGTCCAAATATTCAGCCAAGCCGAATCTCAACCGAGATTAACCAAAACAGATGTGTGATATTTGGGAAAATCCCTCAAGTTTTAAGCTTCCTTCAACGTGATTGGCGAGATTGACATTAAAAAAAATTGTGAAATCAACGCTATTGTTTAGTGTGGTTTTGTGATTGATGTAAATGTACATGTGTGAACAATTGTCAAACACAATTTGAAAGATTATCCTGGCAAAATCATGTTGAAATATAAATGTGTAAAGTTTCCCACTCCAACATACATTAGCAATTTGGAGGAAAAAGGCCCGTACCATGTGATGAAAATGGCATCCATGGTTGATTTCCTTCTATACAATTAAAAGAGAATTTTAAATAGCTAGTATATGTAGAAATTTATTACAATCTTGAGATTCCTGTCTTACACACCATGCAGATTTGGATCACAGAGTAAGTTCATGTGTAAGGATAGAAATTATTCTGATATCTATCTAAGTATCCGTGTCCTTGCTAAGTCGTCACACTGCTTAACTCTGGACGACTTGCATTTATCTCCTCCGCTGTCGAGAGATCCACTAAAACTAAACCTCACGAAATCAAATGATTTAGCAATATTCGAGGAAACTCGAGTGACTGTAAATACCGTGAGAGAGAGAGAGAGAGATCCCAAAAATCGCATCATTCCCTCGCAAAATTGCATATTGTAAATAACATCCCTGTTAATGCTGTTGAACTCCGACACACTAAATGATTTATGTTATATTCCAGTGATCTTAACATAAAATTTTCACCCGTAAAAATAGTCCAAGAACCTATAGAAACTAAACACAATTATGATGGCATGCAGGCCTGACAAAATGTGGAGTATAAGAGAGGAAATATTTTTGCTTAATTTAATGTAAAAACCATCAATTAAACACTTAAGTTTGATGTTGTGACAAGTGTTGTGGTGTGAGAGATGTTGATGACGGAGACCTTAAGTTTCCATTGCATTAGATACGCATGCAGTGGCGTAGCTACACTGTAGCACTGTATGCACGTGCTTACAAATATTTTCGTTAATTTTTTATCACATATTACGAAAAATGTTCTCAGCTTCGGGGGGGGGGGGGGATTCCGCCCCCCCACACCCCCTGCTTACAAATATTTCAAACGTAGCTACGCCACTGGCATGTAAGTAAAAAGATGAAATGAATTAAAGTTTTCATTTAGTTGGTAACTATTCTTATAGACATGTAAGTATTAATGTATAAAAATATGCAAAGCAGATTTGGATTGGAAGTTGTGTTTCATCCCTGTAAATAACATCCCTGTTAATGCTGTTGAACTCCGACACACTAAATGATTTATGTTATATTCCAGTTTACATAACTCGTCTGGTGGCATCACATGTATATACAATTATACATACAGTAGCCTATATGTAGAAATGATTTCAATGTTAAAATTTAGACATGTAATGAACATAGAGCTTTTTATTTTTTCTATAAATCTATCATTACCTCATTTTGATAAATTCCACATCGTAAATTCTTTTTCTGACAAAGACAACGGTATGCCTGTGGTAGTTTTTCTCAACTTGACGGGAAAAGCCGAGCGATGTTCCGATTGACTCAGCATTCCGATTCCGATGAGTGTATTACATTTCTCGGTTGTTCCTCATCTTTTCTCTGTATCTTTTTTTTGATACATGTAGTTCAATTTGATTCTGAGATTTATAGAAAAACTTACTTTTTTCAATGGTTTTTGAAGGTTTTAATGGACTTTTGCCAAAGTGAAGTCGAATCAGACAGTGGACTTTGAACATCAAATTCAAATGGAAAGTACCTTTGTGCAGAGGATTTACTTTTCCTTGTAAACACCAAATGAGTACTTGATACAGTTGGAAAACAGACGTTTGCTGCACAATTCTTTTTATGCTTATCTAAAATCCTAATACATGTATATGAATTGATGATTTCAAAGAGTCATAGGACTAGAAAACATTAGCGCTTCAAGTCAAGCATGCTGGTGTGTAGGGGCTGCAGTTCATACCCTCATGTATATTTTCAAAAATGAAATTCATTTCTTTAATTTACATTCTATTTTCATTTCTGTTGGAAAATTCTCAGCCATTGAAATCATCAAGATTTATTCGCACATCGTTCACATTCATGGGAAAATGGTTATCATATCAATTAGTAAAACCAATTGGTATCAAAAACAAATATCTTTCAAATGTAAATATTGTGTTATGTACTCATTACGTACTGTTGGTGTGGTATGTCTTCTTGTTGATTATTGTGGTATATGATGAACTCGTGGTATGTATGTTGTGTATTCTTTACTGTTTAAAATACACCTGTACAGTCAATGTTGTCGAGAAATGCGCACAAACAAAATAGAATTTCAGTCATGTTTAAATCACAAACAGCAGATCAGTAACTTCTGAATATGTTTAGCAAATGTAATGGTGTATTGCACAGTAAAATCGACGCAAAGTTTAAGAAATGCATGTGCAGAGAAAAGCGCGAAAAGGTACTAACACAATTGTAATATCGCTATACCGCTATGATAATCAATATTTATATTCAAAGTCCTGACGTAGCAAATATAATGGTATCTGTGGACAAGTGTCTGGTATCATTTATGAGACATTGGTCTCGCGCGGGAACGACTTTCTGTGGGCCTGCGATTGGCAATGACGGCTGATAACACCCTCTGTGGAAGAGCTGTATGTCTGAAGACTCTCTCTGGAGGTCGTAGGTCACTTCCAGTTGAGACGGGTCTTAAATGTGGAGATGGGGTATAATGGGTTTCCAGTGTGGATACTCTCTTGCGTTGAACCACGGGGATGTCCGTTTGCCGCAAGAAGACAGACCGTTTTACGCGGCGATTCAACACTTCATCACTTTGACCTAAGAACTGTCCAACTTTTCTTTCAATGTTATTACAATTTTCTTTTTCTGTCTGTTTCCAGTTCTTTATTAGCCCGCAATAGAATTTGTTTCTGTCAGTAATTTCGTCCGGATCAAAATACCTACATTCTGACGCTTTAGTTCCCAGTCTGCCGGTAGAGCGACACCTATCCAAAAGAGCTTTATCCTCCTTAAGCGCACGCGCCGTTGCCGGCCTCAGATCTATTTTAGATTTTGTCTGATCCGACAAAAGCGATGGGTCAATTTCTACTTCTGGATCATTCAGTTCAAGTTTAGGTTTGAAAAAGTTGGAAACTTTGCTTTTAAGGAACGATGGCGGTCCAGTTTTGGGCCTGGCTGGTGACTTCACGGACACGGGTACAGCAGGCATGCCGAAGTCCACGTCATCACGTGATTCCTCTACCACAGTCTTTGACCTTTGTATTTCCCTTTGTCTGTCTCTTATTCTTTTCAATCGCTTCTTCATTTCCTTCTGGCTTCTTTTAATGTCGGCCACAGAATTATGTTTTTCAATTCTTATCGTGGACAATTCTTTCTGTAAAACCTTTTCGTCCCTCTTCTTCGCCAGCACCAGCGCCACTTCCTGTTTTTCTATTGTCATTATTCACCTGCAAAAACACCCCCCAAAAGCTCATCGTAAAGTCAATCATTTTAATCACATATCATTAAATGCTGAGATCAATTAAAATGAAAACGTAAATCCTATTTAATTTTAATATGAAGACAACCCCAAGTACGTCGTTCAATGATTTAAATTTAATCAAAAGAAGGTTTAAATTCTGCCTTTTCATTTCTAAAAAATCAATTAATGTCATATCTGGTCTCTTCTATAAATCTTCACCTGTGATTTGGTAATGCAATCAGGAGATTTGTATTGTTTGCTTTTATATCCACATTAACATTACGTAGAGAGTGAAAAGTTTCGCCGACTCATTGTAGCACAATGCGCGATTACTTTCAAGATAAAGAAAGGTACAAACTCAATTTTGAAACTTCAATAACAAAATGTTCTGGTTGAATTTATTCCGAAATCAATTTGCCTTCCGTATCTTAAGTTTAGAGGTCAAATCCTAGGGAGAACCTAGTCGTCTGCGTTTGCCAAATCGACAATGGCTAGAAATCATCAATTGGTGTCACACAAAGACTCCCAACGAATAGTACGTCATAAGTCCCCTGTGAATCTATACATAGAAGAAATTAGCTATCTCTTCTTGTCAGATAATAGTAGAAAGAAAAACTAGAAAACGCAACTTATAAACCATCGATGCGATTGGAGACGTACGAAAGCAGGATAGGCTCATTTTTGAGGAAGTAAAAATAATCAACTCCTTATAAAGGGTTGATTATCTTGTTATAACGAGTTAGTTATCTCGTTAGAGCTAGTCATCTCGTTATAACGAGTTAATCATCTCTTTATAACGAGTTAGTCATCTCTTTATAACGAGTTAATCATCTCTTTATAACGAGTTAGTCATCTCTTTATAACGAGTTAATCATCTCTTTATAACGAGTTAGTCATCTCGTTATAACGAGTTAATCATCTCATTATAACGAGTTAATCATCTCTTTATAACGAGTTAGTCATCTCTTTATAACGAGTTAATCATCTCTTTATAACGAGTTAATCATCTCTTTATAACGAGTTAGTCATCTCGTTATAACGAGTTAATCATCTCGTTATAACGAGTTAATCATCTCTTTATAACGAGTTAATCATCTCTTTATAACGAGTTAGTCATCTCGTTATAACGAGTTAATCATCTCGTTATAACGAGTTAATCATCTCTTTATAACGAGTTAATCATCTCTTTATAACGAGTTAGTCATCTCGTTATAACGAGTTAATCATCTCTTTATAACGAGTTAGTCATCTCGTTATAACGAGTTAGTCATCTCGTTATAACGAGTTAGTCATCTCTTTATAACGAGTTCGCCATTTCGTTACGTGCATAACGAGTGAGTATAAATGGATACATTCAATCAAAAGGACCTTTTCTTTGCAATAACTCAACATAACGTTCTGGAATTCTTTAACTCGCATGGAAGTCCATTTAGAATTCGTGATTATTTTTAATAGGTCCTAAATGGCTTCCGTAAAATCGCCAAAACTCAAGCCTGGTCACCTACAATGAAATCTGACAGAATCTTTCATTATATCAAGTGTAATATGGTAGAATTCCATGAAGGGGACACTATTCACGGTGTGGTGATTGTTTGAGAAAATAAAATATCTAGTTTATAAACAATTATTTTACGATTACTATTATGTGGAACTGTTAGCCGTGGTTAAAAGATGACGAGAAAATTTATATTTCTTGCTCCTAACAATCAAATGATAAGTGATGAAATATTTTCTTCAATTTAACAAGAAGACTGACTTTCCGTTGTCGGGATTTTATTTATCGCTTTAATAACTAATCGAATTGTGCAAAAATAGTTTATCAAAATTGTATAGCTGAATCGCAAAAAATCAGCGAGATACAGATTCTATCGAGAATATACATATATCTATACTACTTAATGTCAATCCACCAATAAATGATATAATCATTAATTACTATAATACCAGGTGACAAATATATACATGTATCTAACACAGAAAATCATTACTAAATGTACTTCATATTGAATTCAATGCACAGGCCGACCAAGCCTACAGAAGCTTGGTTTTATTCTCCTGTTAAAACATCACGGAAAATAAGAGACCATTTACTCAAATACTAGTGCATGTGCAATGTATAAATTTACAAACGAATTCAGTCACGCATTAGATCGTCTGAAAATTAATTTACCTTGGTGACCCCCCCCCCCTCTCTCTCCCAATATATGTAGTTTTGGAAACAATTAAAATTGATACGAGGGTGGGTGACATGGATTTGTCGATATTATTGCAAATGATAAAGTTGACTTGGCAAGTTAATTAATTGGCAAGTTAATTATTTCGTTATATCGAGATAGTCATCTACAATATAATGAGATAATTAACTCGTTATAACGAGACACTAACACATAATTAACTCGCTATATAACAATAAAATTATTTTTTTCCTTAAAGATGAGCCCAATTGGCTTCCATGGCAATGAGTTTCACTGTACATGTTTTAACTAATGATAGCGATATGTAACAAAGTACGACTATATACACCCAAATAATGTCAAATTCCAACAAATCTTCAACAAACAGAAAGCAATTAATCAAACAAAGTACGACTATATACACCCAAATAATGTCAAATTTCAACAAATCTTCAACAAACAGAAAGCAATTAATCAAACTACGTTAATCAATAAAAACAATTATTGGAGGAGTTAATTCCCCTCGTTAGGGTACCCTTTACGCGTTTTACTTACAAAATATATATATAAATGATAAATATGCTATACTTAATTGTATTGCATTCTTATTTTTTACCTGCACTTTAAATAAAAGTCAAAGATGATAAACTAATCTCCTTATCAATTCCGAAATGTTTAACGTATCTCCATGGATATGAATAATTCCATCCACATTCGTAATACTTACATGTACATTTAATCTCCAGAAATCACTCGAGGTTCTTCACATTTGCTCTATATAAACCATTGGTGTGTTAACGTGGTCATTTGTTTATACAACCCAATCGATGAACCGATATTGTCCTTTAAGTGTTTTTAGTAATACCGGCAAAAGTCATCTTTTATAACCCTGCGGGTGAAATCTCCCTATTGTCGGTGTGGCTCCGCGGATAAATCACGGACGGCGGGGCACGTCCTCCCGGTCTCCCGATACAATGGTATCTCACTCCGCTAACACGCACGCCTGAAGACCTGATGATTTGGATTGATATTTCAAACAATGCAAGAGCGCTTACAGAATGGCTCTATTATAATCTTTAAATGCAAAATTTGAAATAGCTTTGACTATGGAATCATCGCTTGATTATGGGGAAGGTAGCGGATCGCTGGGCATACCACTGATCTATCTACAAAGATCGGTTCCTCGCGGAGATTTAAGACCCAAGACTGGAGTTCGGTCCTTCTTGACAAATATTTAATACAACCTGCACGAGTCTGCTGGTAAACACAGAACATGGCACTTTATTTAAACGGATGCGGTATCAATTACACGTATCTACAAAACAAATACTGACATTGTAGTCTAGTAGCGTGTGCCATATAAATCTTTTAAATATTTTAAAACAAATACAGTAATTAAACTGAATCCAGGCGGAGAACGTAGTTACAATAAAATGATTCAATTTTCCCTGATCGATCAAATTATGTTTGAAAGTTGCTAAGTTTACCCCGACATTCCATGTGATATTGACGGGTGTATCTTTCCAAATACTGGATGCATTTTTAATCATAATTTCAGCTGGTATAGATGAACAGTTTTTGTGTTATCATTTTGATTGACATTTACACAAAATACACAAGTGCAAAGTGTTAATCTTCTGACGTGTTAAAACCTTCTAGAATTGCACTCAATTTTCAATATCAAGCTTTTTGACCAACTTTTAAATCCAAAGTATTATCTGCATATATTAGGTACACTCTGATTTTTAATTAATATTCAATAACATTCTATACCTGTATAGACAGCCGGCAGAGTGTTGAATATATGCAAACAATATAAAGCAAATCAAAATATTTGCGTTCCGTTTGGAATGACTCGAGGGGTATTGTGATAATATGTCATCATGCTAAGCACTAGAATAAAGCTGATATCCAGGATGTTGGCTGTTTAACATATATATAACATATGCGTTCACAAGAATATTTGATGTTAGCATTAGGCAAGAAATCATTATGCAAAATTGACCGCACAAACTATTATATCTGCCCTTATCAACCATTGACCGTAAAACCACCATAACTGAATCCTGTTCGCTTTCTGTTTTAGGTCGACTTTGGGATTTGTCTGCCATTATCAGACTGAATCCTGTTCGCTTTCTGTCTTAGGTCGACATTGAGATTTGTCTGCCTTGTATCATGTCTTACTGATGGTTAACAAACTATTCAGATAGACATACTCATTTACACTTATATGTACAAATGAATCTAATCGGACACAAAATGTATCACCCAAAGCACGATTAGATATATTTCACTGTTTAGATATCGACTTTGATTTAATTTATATTAATTTTATTCACAAATAGTGAAAGGGATTGGGCAGCAGACATAGTCTATTTTAGCCCTCTCCCAACATCGACTCTAAGCAACACAACCACTGACAAGCATATCACTCATTCAAACTAGCATCAAAGTCAAAATTCTAATAATCACATCCCAGACGTCACTGGATAGTACAGCACTGAGCACGCTTCTTTTTCCTCTTTCGGACCCGGAATTTGTACTTTCCCCCACGCATTGAAGTCCTCAGTTGCCCAACGGGTTTGAACCTTTCCGGAATTCTCGTGACGTTCTCTACTTTACATGTTACACTAGACTTCCTTTTTGTCACCCTTTCCAGTATTTCCGGTGGCCTGAGCATGTGCGGGTGATAACTTTTCATCTGCAATAAACAACTACCCGTTTAGCAATAACAATAAAGTTTATTTTACTGAAATCTGTAACGATTTCAAAATTTCAAAACATATTCTTTAACAAAACCAAAAGAAAGGCGTTTTATTATAAATTATCTTTCTTTTTATTTTTAAATAGAAATACTTTCAAGGAGGTAATACATGTATATAGATATCATTGACCTGTAAGTTATCTAAGAATAACAGCCAAAAATCACCTGACTAGAGTTGTTTCCATATTTGGTAGTGATTGCAATATTTGAAAGACTTTGAAAGGAAATAGTTTAAGGACCAGAACAAACACTAAGCTCATCAAATAAACCATCATTAACAAGAATGAATATTTATGTTCTTCATTGAATTGCAAGTTGATTTACATGTCACTGCACACTGATTTATCACATTTGTTTCTGTATGTGTTAGTTATCAAAAAGTAGTTCGCCGAATCATATAATACGCGGAGAGACGGTACTAAAAGCGGATCTATATTGAAATAAAAATAAGTCTTCGTTGCGGGTATCAACAAGCAATGGATTTCAATAGAAATTAAGCAACAAAAAAAAAAACAAAAAAAAAAAACAAGAGGCCCATGGGCCACATCGCTCACCTGAGTCACCTTGACCCATATCTGAAGACTTTCCATATATATTTGCATGTAAAACCTTAGTCTCTATTATGGCCCCAACTACCCCTGGAGGCCACGATTTTTGCAAACTTGAATCTACACTACGTCAGAAAACTTTCATGTAAATGTCATCTTCTTTGGCCCAATGCTTCTTGAGAAGAAGATTTTTAAAGATTTTCCCTATATTTGTATGTAAAACTTTGAAACCCCCCCCCCACTTCTGGCCCCATCCTAATCTTTAATCTGCACTATGTCAGAAAGTGTTCATGTAAAAAATCAGCTTTTCTGGCTCAGTGGTTCTTGAGAAGAAGATTTTTCCTATATATTTGTATGTAAAACTTTGATCCCCTATTGTGGCCCCATCCAACCCCCGGGGTCCATGATTTGAACAAACTTGAATCTGCACTATGTCAGGAAGCTTTCATGTAAGTCTCAGTTTTTCTGGCTTAGTGGTTCTTGAGAAGAAGATTTTTAAAGTTTTTCCCTATATATTTGTATGTAAAACTTTGATCTCCCTTGTGGCCCCATCCTAGCCCCGGGGGCCATGATTTGAACAAACTTGAATCTGCACTATGTCAGGAAGCTTTCATGTAAGTCTCAGCTTTTCTGGCTTAGTGGTTCTTGAGAAGAAGATTTTTAAAGTTTTTCCCTATATATTTGTATGTAAAACTTTGATCTCCCCTTGTGGCCCCATCATACCCCCGGGGTCCATGATTTGAACAAACTTAAATCTGCATTATGTCAGGAAGCTTTCATGTAAGTCTCAGCTTTTCTGGCTTAGTGGTTCTTGAGAAGACGATTTTTAAAGTTTTTCCCTATATATTTGTATATAAAACTTTGATCCCCCTTGTGGCCCCATCCTACCCCCGGGGGCCATGATTTGAACAAATTTGAATCTGCACTATGTCAGAAAGTTTTCATGTAAAAATCAGCTTTTCTGGCTCAGTGGTTCATGAGATGAAGATTTTTCCTATATATTTGTATGTAAAACTTTGATCCCCCCTTGTGGCCCCATCCACCCCCGGGGTCCATGATCTGAACAAACTTGAATCTGCACTATGTCAGAATGTTTTCATGTAAAAATAAGCTTTTCTGGCTCAGTGGTTCTTGAGAAGAAGATTTTTAAAGTTTTCCCCTATATATTTGTATGTAAAACTTTGATCCCCTATTGTGGCCCCATCCAACCCCCGGGGTCCATGATTTGAACAAACTTGAATCTGCACTATGCCAGAAAGTTTTCATGTAAAAACCAGCTTTTCTGGCTCAGTGCTTCTTGAGAAGAAGATTTTAAAAGTTTTTCCCTATATATTTGTATGTAAAACTTTGATCCCCCCTTGTGGCCCCATAATACCCCCGGGGTCCATGATTTGAACAAACTTAAATCTGCATTATGTCAGGAAGCTTTCATGTAAGTCTCAGCTTTTCTGGCTTAGTGGTTCTTGAGAAGACGATTTTTAAAGTTTTTCCCTATATATTTGTATATAAAACTTTGATCCCCCTTGTGGCCCCATCCTACCCCCGGGGGCCATGATTTGAACAAATTTGAATCTGCACTATGTCAGAAAGTTTTCATGTAAAAATCAGCTTTTCTGCCTCAGTGGTTCATGAGATGAAGATTTTTCCTATATATTTGTATGTAAAACTTTGATCCCCCCTTGTGGCCCCATCCAACCCCCGGGGTCCATGATCTGAACAAACTTGAATCTGCACTATGTCAGAAAGTTTTCATGTAAAAATAAGCTTTTCTGGCTCAGTGGTTCTTGAGAAGAAGATTTTTAAAGTTTTTCCCGATATATTTGTATGTAAAACTTTGATCCCCTATTGTGGCCCCATCCAACCCCCGGGGTCCATGATTTGAACAAACTTGAATCTGCACTATGCCAGAAAGTTTTCATGTAAAAATCAGCTTTTCTGGCTCAGTGCTTCTTGAGAAGAAATTTTTTAAAGTTTTCCCCTATATATTTGTATGTAAAACTTTGATCCCCCCTTGTAGCCCCATCATACGCCCGGGGCCCATGATTTGAACAAACTTGAATCTGCAATATGTCAGGAAGCTGTCAGGTAAATTTCAGCTCTTCTGGCCCAGTGGTTCTTGAGAAGAAGATTTTTAAATGACCCCACTCTATTTTTGCATTTTTGTGATTATCTCCCCTTTGAAAGGACATGGCCCTTCATTTGAACAAACTTGAAAGCCCTTCACCCAAGGATGCTTTGGTCTGGTTTGGTTGAAATTGCCTCAGTGGTTCTGGAGAAGAAGTCGAAAATGTAAAAATTTTACAGATGGACAGACGGACAGACAGACGGACGACAGACAAAATGTGATCAAAAAAGCTCATTTGAACCTTCGGTTCAGGTGAGATAAAAAAAAAAAACAGACCAAAAAACCACCCAAAAAACAACAGTAAACAAGAGGCCCATGGGCCACATCGCTCACCTGAGTCACCTTGGTCCATATCAGAAGACTTTCTATATATATTTGCATGTAAAACCGTAGTCCTTATTATGGCCTCAACCTACCCCTGGAGGCCATAGTTTTTGCAAACTTGAATCTACACTATGTCAGAAAGCTTTCATGTAAATGTGAACTTCTTTGGCCCAATGGTTCACGAGAAGAAGATATTTGAAGATTTTTCCTACATATTTGTATGTAAAACTTTGATCCCCCCTTGTGGCCCCATTCTACCCCCAGGGGCCATGATTTGAACAAACTTGAATCTGCACTATATCAGAAAGCATTCATGTAAATATCAGCTTTTCTGGCTCAGTGGTTCTTGAGAAAAAGATTTTTTAAAATAAATTCCTATATATTTGTATGTAAAACTTTTATCCCCTATTGTGGCCCCATCCTACAACAGGGGGCCATGATTTGAACAAACTTAACTCTGCTCTATGTTAGGAAGCTGTTCATGTGAATATCAGCTTTTCTGGCTCAGTGGTTCTTGAGAAGATTCTTAAAGAATGTCCCTATATATTTGTATGTAAAACTTTGATCCCCCCTTGTAGCCCCATCCAACCCCCAGGGGCCATAATTTGAACAAACTTGAATCTGCACTATGTCAGAAAGCTTTCATGTAAATATCAGCTTTTCTGGCTTAGTGGTTCTTGAGAAGAAGATTTTTAAAGATTTTTCCTATATATTTGTATATAAAACTTTGATCCCCTATTGTGGCCCCATCCGACCCCCGGGGCCAGGATTTTAACAATTTAGAATCTGTACTATATCAGGAAGCTTTCATATAAATCTCAGCTTTTCTGGCACAGTGGTTCTTGAGAAGAAGATTTTAAAAGATTTTTCCTATATATTTGTATGTAAAACTTTGATTCCCTATTGTGGCCCCATCCGACCCCCGGGGGCCATTATTTTAACAATGTAGAATCTGCACTACCTAATAAAGCTTATCTATAAATTTCATCTTTTCTAGCCCAGTGGTTCTTGTGAAGAAGATTTTTTAATGACCCTACCCTATTTTTACCTTTTCTTGATTATCTCCCCTTGGAAGATGGCCTGGCCCTTTATTTTAACAATTTAGAATTCCCTTTATCTAAGGATGCTTTGTGCCACCTTTGGTTGAAATTGGCGCAGTGGTTTTTGAGATGAAGTTAAAAATGTTAAAGTTTACAGACGGACAGACAGACGGACGGACGCCGGAATACGGGTGATCAGAAAAGCTCACTTGAGCTTTTAGCTCAGGTGAGCTAAAAACCAAACAACCCCACCCCCCCCCCAACACACACACACACTAAATGCGATTAGAAACCACACAGAGACGATAGTCAGCTTTACGTTGCAGTAAACAGCGTGCAATTTGGAAATCATAAAAGTTAATGAATTCGAAGGTTTTTTTAAATTAATGTTAACCTATATCTGAATTGTTTGATCTATATTTGCCATAAAATATAAAATGTCAAATTATATGCTATCATTACAACTACATTAATGTTATTTCCGCGAAAATAACTACATTATGTCTTCAGAAATACTATTAAACAATAGTATTCAATAAGTCATGTACTCGCTGGCAATTGCAAATTGCCGAATGGTGAAAGACATCATTACTGAATTAATATTATTGTCACTGTTCACTTCTGTCTCAATTTTGTGGTTTTGAACCGTTCATTTATTGCATGGTGGTAAACCAGGGTTAATTTCTGATTTTTTAAAAGAACCATAGAAAAAAACCTACACAAGTTTATTTGCAACAACGTGGCCCTAGGATAGACTATATATGTATAACGTACCACTTGTGGATTACAAATTTCTGTCACGTGATATGCTAATTTCTGAAAGGCAGCGAAAACATTGGTCCCGGTTTTGGCGCTCGTTTCAAAATAATCAAAAGCCATCTCCTTGTTTGCAAACTGAAGAAAAGAAACGTGGGTAATACGATTAGTCTGTTATCAAATAGTTTGTTTTTCTCTATTATAAAAACCTCAATTATATAATTCCACTAGGACGCTCTTATAATAGTTTGTACAAAGATACATGTAAGCAATGGCTGCTAGTCTTTGTAGTACCATATACAGTTCCTGGTATATTTTCCGAGGAAGGAGAATGACCAACTCTTTAGAAGTGAACTCAGAATCAATGTTAAAATGTTATACATGTACTGGATATTCATGATCACCAGAAAGAAGCGAAGGTACTTTTAGCATAATATATTTTTAGATACATGATTCATGTAATACCATGGTATTACTAGCCTACTATTTTTAGTCCTTTCTAAAAAATCCAGACTATCCCATGCTGAGGGGTAATAAGAGTAAATATCAATAATTTCCAAAACGAATTGTACAGACAAATAACCTTTCTGTCAAATACATTGTACGCGATATTCAGATATATTTTTGTTTGAAGAAAATGTTTTAACTGCAGGAGATCAGATCATACAGTATTTCAAACAACACCAATGATACTACATTGCAATACTCAATCAAAACAGGGGGTACATAATTGATTTGCTATAACAATAGGCAACATATCCATCTCGTTTTAGGTGATCAATATTTGAACATAACGTTTTTCAAAATTCTACAAAGGGAATGGACATGATCGATATGCATGTTACCTTTTTAGCTTCAGAAATGGACACCATTCTGCGCTCTTTGAGATCGGCTTTGTTTCCGATCAGAATGATTGGTACTGATTCATAATTACACACGAAATTAGAGACGCACTGTTTAATATAAAAAAGACAATGAAATTCGGGGTTAGAAAAGTTCAGGTGGAAAGATATATCAAGCATCTAATTTGGAGATCAAAAATGCTATCAAAATGTGATCAAATACTGTTTTACTACACAGGACTTGTTGGGGTTTTTTTTGTAGCTTGTCCTGTTTGATTACTTACGTTGTTGATGCTTTCTAACCAAAACGAGAGATGTGTGAAGGTGGCTCTATCCGAGATGTCAAACACCACGGCGATACCCTGGTAACAGAAATATACATAATATAAAACACCACCGCGATACCCTGGTAACAGAAATATCGAACAACATCGTGCTGCAATCGGCTCTTTTTATGTTTCGTGCAGATGTTTATCTAAATCCGCTACATTTCGCATCAAACTCAGAACTTTATACTTAAAACTTAAATCACTTGTCAGCCTCATAGTACACGGCGCAATATGTATTAGGGATAATGCAGTCCTAATTAATTTTTATCTCCAATTTTTCACATTTATTTTACTGATCTCAGGTGATATCGAGGTATATCAATGATATTGTAAACAATGCGTATAAAAAACTAGGACTTCTAAGGAAACTCAAATTCACTTTATGTAGAAACAAACTATCTAAATTGTATATGACTTTTGTTAGACCTATACTAGAATATGCTTCAGTCGTATGGGGTGGATGTTCTTCTGCAGAAATTGAAAGGTTAGAAAAAGTACAGCTCCATGCAGCTAGAATAGTAACGGGACTGCCAATTCTTGCATCCAAAGAATCATTATATTTAGAAACGGGTTGGGAAGCACTAAGCAAAAGACGGGAAATCGCAAAATTAATGACAATGTATAAAATTCACCTCAATCTTGTACCACAATATTTAGGTGATATCATTGACAATTTTCGAAAGGATACATCACGCTACAATACTCGTTACGAATATGACTATATACCTCCTAGAACTAAGCAAGAAACATACAACAAATCATTTTTTCCAGATGCCATTCGCAAATGGAACTCTTTAGCAAACGAAGCAAAGAAAACAACCTCTATCTGTCAGTTCCGTCGAAACATTTCTAATAATATCAATATTTCAATAGTGCCTAAACATTTTCTTCTTGGCAAAAGAATAGTAAATATAATTCATACTAAATTAAGACACAACTGTCTGCTGAACTATGATTTACACCGAAAAAAAACATTGTCAATTCTCCTAACTGTCATTGTGGTATGAGAGAAGATGCATATCATTTCTTCTTTGTTTGTAAAAGATTTTCAGTAGTAAGAAATGTTATGTTTAACGAACTTTTTCAAATACAAGAATTATCTATTATTGATACACGGATTTTACTTTGGGGCAGTGACACTTTGGGTTATGAAACTAACAGTAAAATTTTTAATGCTGTTCACAAATTTATACTTAATTCAGGCAGATTCTCATGATAGTAATTCACTTTATGCTAAATGTACATGTATTTATTTTATCTATACATATGTTTTATGACAATTGTTATCAATTCATCTAAGGTGAGAACCTCGTAAGTTGTAAAAACTTGTGTTCAAACCTTTTGTATATTATATATGCAATAAAATATGTTCAAACCAACAGAAATATACCCATTGTCAAATACCACGGCGATACCCTGGTAACAGAAATATACACATTGTCAAATACCACGGCGATACCCTGGTAACAGAAATACACACAATATAAAGCACCACCGCGATACCCTAGCAACAGAAATATACACATTGTCAAACACCCCGGCGATACCTTGACAACAGAAACATACACATTGTCAAATACCACGGCGATACCCTGGTAACAGAAACATACACATTGTCAAATACCACGGCGATACCCTGGTAACAGAAATATACACATTGTCAAATACCACGGCGATACCCTGGTAACAGAAATATACACGATATAAAACACCACGGCGATACCCTGGCAACAGAAATATACACATTCTCAAACACCACGGCGATACCCTGACAACAGAAACATACACATTGTCAAATACCACGGCGATACCCTGGTAACAGAAATATACACATTGTCAAACACCACGGCGATACCCTGGCAACAGAAATATACACATGGTCAAATACAACAGCGATAATCTGAAACCATAAATACTCAAATACCATAGCAAAATGAATATACACCTTGTTAAATAACACATCAATACCATGGTAAAAGAAATATACACATAGTAAAACACCACAGCAATACCATGGAAACAAAAACATACAAAGGCGATACCATAGCAACAGAATATGCGCATTGTGAAATTCCATGGCAATAACATGAAAACAGAAATATACGTATTGTCAAACACCAAGGCAATCCCCCGGTAGCAGAATTATGCATATTGTCAAACGCAATGGCGATACCATGGTTACAGAAATATACACGTTGTAAAACACCATGGCTGCGTTCAAGATCATAGCGGCTAGTCTAGCTGCTAGGCTAGATATCTAGGTATATTGAACACATTGTATGAATTGACGCTTGTTATCCCTACGTAGGGCTAGTCTAGCACATCGTTCAAGATCGTAGCGCTACCGAGCCCTACGTAGCCGCTACGATCTTGAACGCAGCCCTGGTCGATACCATAGCAACAGAAAAATACACATTGTCAAATACCATGGTGATAATGAAAAAAAAAGCCAAATACCGCAGTGATATTTGTCACTAGTGCTATAAGCCATTTTTAACATGATATTTGATTCCCTATGTTTTTAAAGACCTTGAAAAGGTGAAGATAATAGTGATCAATATCATATAGGCGCGTTGCTTGTTGGCGTGACGGTGTGTTGTGACTAACGCGCAGTCACGCTTTTGCAAATGGCCCTATCCGGACACCATAATATCAAACTCCTAAAGGGGTAGGGCAAGGGGTAGGGCAAACACGGACCTCTGAACATACCAGAGGTGGAATCAGGTGCCTTGGAGGAGTATGCACCCCCTGTCGAACGATAGAAAGTAAAATATCAGTCATAAATCGTTCTGGAACAGATTTAATCAAAGAGAGATAACTCCATTCTACGTCGCGCCTGATGTAGGTGATATTGATCGACCAGAGCCCTAGATCATTAGGTTAATTACCCTAATTAATTTAATACAGTGGATACTTCTAGCTACAATCGAGTCAATGACAGTTTTATGACACGATTAATGGAATCCAAACTAATTTGTCCGCAGTAACCGAGAGTGTATGCGCAGTTTTAATTAACGCGCAATACTGATGTCAATGTGAAGTTCTGTGTAGGGACAGTTATAGTAAGTCTTTTCTCAGTGTCTGATATAAGCTTATCAATTGTTGTCTATCAGAATACACGATGAATAGACTGGTATTGTAAGATGCAACACATTCGATCAAGATTTATCAAATACCTGCGGAAAGTTTCTTTTTTTTTTCCAGTCAACCTGTGGTTGAAATTTTAAAAATTATTTTAAACTAGATGTGTCGGTACGACACGAATGTCCCCGACTGCAGAAAAGTCAAATGTAGGAAATCCATCGAAGTGCATAGCATTCAATGTGGTATTCAGATTGTTTGTTACACGCATTTAGTACAATGTAGAACTCGACAACCATCCTTTATATGTTTTAACAGCCACAAAAATAGATACATTTTTCTACGTTAAAGGGGCACAACTTCATCAAAAATCAACAAACCGAAACCGAACTCAACCTTGATATGTAACCCATCAATATACACATGCATACAAAAAATCAATTCAATATTTCAAGCGTCTAGTAAAAAAGTAAGGAAAACTGGTCGTAACAGTAATTTTCCTAAGTTAAAGGGGCACAACTCCATAAAAAAATCAACGAACCAGAACAAAACTCAAACTCGGTATATAACTCATCAATATACACCTGCATAAAACAATCAATCAATATATCAAGCCGTTTAGAAAAAAAAGTCCGGAAAACTGAGTGTCGAGGAAGGACGGACAAGGGTAAAACTATATGAGTGAGTATATCAAGAATAGCAAAGTATACTTTGAACATTTATCGTGTATCTAAGAAATAAAGATCGCGTTTTCGTATACGTTGCAGAATAACCTCCGAAGTCGAGAAACGTTGTTTTGAAATATAAAAGCCGAGGCAGTTATATCTCAAACAATATTTTCATACTGAGGAGGTTATCCTGCATCATTCACGAAAACACGAACTTTATTTCTATATTCTGCTACGGCTCAGAAATATGCCAGCCGATCGTTTACCTATACAGCTACGAATTAGGTCATCATGACGTCATATCATGGCAATTTCCGAAACGGACTAATGCCTTCATGTTTTTGTTTTGGGGGTTTTTTTGTGACGAAAAGTGGGAGATGGTTGGGTATACTAGATCTCTTTTGATTTCTTTTTCAAGCATTTAGTTTGATGTTGATGGATTATATCAACTGCTTTGAATACACAGTTCAAGATAACTACACATAAATGGAAGAGGTTAACTCGTCTGTGCATCGACAATTGTTCGATCTCGAAATGCAGACGATTGTATTATTTTGTTATTCACTGATTTCTAGATTTGTTTTGCAATATAAATTGATTCATTTTTATGATCATAGAATTGAATGATCGGTTATCAACTTTATTTTTGTATTAGAAAAACATGAGATGTGTATCAATGTTTTTCATAATCAGTTAAATGTACTATGTACATTTGTATGAATGTATACCGCAGAATAATGACCGCGGTATTCTTTTGTTCTCTGCAATAATCGTGGTAAAATATTACATATCCCTTACCTTGACCTCTTTGTATTGCTGTCGGGTCATGGACATGAATCTTCTCTGACCAGCCGTGTCCCTATGTAATATAAAATAACCAATTAAGAAATTAACAAGAGTAACGCAAACGATACAACATAAACATACGCCCGTCGGACAGTGAAATTCAACCTGTAAGCATATTATGCACTCTGAATTGATATCACACACATTCTGAATAGAAACGCCTTAAAGTAGGCCATGGCGCACCAATCCATCTGACATGTGAACTCATGATGTATTTCTCTGATAGGGAGGTTGTGACAAAATGTCAGTGCAATATCTGGAGCTATTATGAGAAAAGGTTCGGGAAACTATTTGACCTACTGTTAGCCCTATTAGGTGAGACATCAATTGTGTTTACACGAGAGAGGTACATGTATGTAAAGAAGGTCATAATTACTGGTTCAAATTGTGCCGACAATGCAACTGAAACAAATTGCGACAGTAACTTAATACGCAAGTAAGTTTAACATACCTATAGACCTATAAACCGATGAAATAGCAAGTCCGTTAAAAAACACATTGCTCCCGTATGATGGATAAAAGTGGTGAGACTACGAGTGCCGAATATGTAGACCTGTACATAGACTCGTACGCAGTAGTAAACGCTTGGTAACACAGGCTCTTTATAAACATAAATACACTATCCTCTTCAATAATACAGATAAAGCAACTCGCTGAAAGCTTTGTAACTTGTCCAACTTAAACGTAGTCAAAATCTTTGCTTCGAAAGCATCTTTTTCTATGCCCCGAACACTGAAAATAAGGGGCTTTTTTCATTGGTTGAATATCGCAATAAGGAATGGTAAAGCGACCAATCGCAGTCAAGACATACTTTCCAGCAAAAATATCAGCTTTTTGTCCCACGGGAGGTAAACGGAGTGCGACCGACCGTGGGTTTCTGACGATGGTCCCATCTATGGACGGGCGATTAAAAATAATGAAGATAATTGTAAAACAGTTTGGCTTCAGTATGGTCTGGCGAGTATCGTTATATAAATTCGCCCATGGACCGATTTGTGTGGTCTGATTGTACTCGTTCCTAGACCACTTTCTATAATCTGGTTACTATCATGCCAATTCATCTCTGGACTGGTTTATGTAATCTGAGTAGCATGTCAGTTCGTCCATATCATCAGTAAACGATGAGTTTGGCTTTGTGTGTATTTATGAGTTTGGCTTTGTGTGTATTCATGAGTTTGGCTTTGTGTGTATTTATGAGTTTGGCTTTGTGTGTATTTATGAGTTTGGCATTGTGTGTATTTATGAGTTTGGCTTTGTGTGTACCTAGTGCGGGACTGCAGTTGTACAACCAGCTTCCCAAGTTAGGTTGTGCAGTTGATTTCCTCTGTGTTTTTATGTGTGTCACGTGTATTGTCCTGTTTCTTATCGTTATCAATGTATATGTGCCCCCTGTGTGCGGATGAACTACAATAAGTATTATCTCAGCAAAGAGACATGTACTAATATAAAAAGAAACAACTTAAAGAACACAATATTAATGTGAATAAACACTGGGTATCATTTCTGCCTAATCAGCGTACATTCATAATAGACACTAAACACGTGACCTGTGACGATGTGGAGATAAAATGGACTGGATTGATTGCCGCTTGTTTAACGTCCCTCTCGAGAATTTTTCACTCATATGGAGACGTCACCAATACCGGTGAAGGGCTTCAAATTTAGGCCTATGCTCGGCGCTTACGGCCATTGAGTAGTGAGGGTTCTTTAGCGTGCCACACCTACTGTGACACAGGACATCCGATTTTAAGGTCATCTCCGAGGACCCGTGACATTCACACCTGATGCCGAGTGTTCGGCGATGGATACTAAACACTTATGACGATGTGAAGATATAATGGAGACTGAACAAGTGTTCTGAGTATTGGTTAGATTGGGGGATCCACCTCTGACTCCACCAACGTATTTAATTTGTCCCTCCCCAAGCTTTCTTACTCATTCAGCTCCCTTCTATCATCCAGGAGGCTCCCTTTCTACCTCCATTAGCTTCATTACTCCCTCTCCCTTTGCTATCTTTTCTCCTTATCCCATTTCTCTATTTTCTTTCACTGCTCCGTCCCCTTCATTCTACTCTTGTTCCCCCTACCCTTATCTTTCTATTCTCTCTTCCCCTTCACTTTCTTTCCTTATCTTCCACCTGCCGTTCCCTTTCTATCCCTCCCTTTTAACCTGTCCACCCTTACAGCACTGTTCTGATATAGTTTACCACGAGAAGACAAGTAAGCCATACCTGGTATTCGGAGGATTCATCAACTTGTCCCTCCCCATTCATCAATACATGAATACATGGCCTTAAGACTCATGTACATTAAAATGTGACTAAGAATCTACCCCAAAACCAGTCACGTGATTTCTTACGCCAAGTAAACTCACCATATCATCATCTGCACTAGTGCCCCGTCAACTTCAAATGGCTTCGTCACAAAGTCCACAGCTGCGTAAGGGAAAAGACTGCGGATGATTATTACAGTTTACAGTAAATACATACATGCAAAAACTATCACATATATTAATGCAGATTTATCATTCTCATATAGGACTCACGGCGGGTATGACCGGTCGACAGGGGATGCTTACTCCTCCTAGGCACCTGATCCCACCTCTGGTGTGTACAGGGGTCCGTGTCTGCCCAACTCTCTATTTTGTATTGCTTATAGGAATTATGAGATTGATCACTGTTCGTTATCTTCAACTTTCATACTTTACAAACTAGACGATTACATGAGTTAGAACTTGGTAAATTCAAATATGTATACACTAAAAATAACTTAGCTTTAATGATCCATCCTATTTGATGACGTCTAATTAATTTACACCACACTGTGTCTTTGGGAATATGCACACACAATGAATAAAATAGATAATTGAGTAGTTTTCTTTCTTATTTTCGCCACTCTAAGTAAGAGTTTGTGAAAATTTAAATTTCGTCAATGCTATTAAACAGAGTACTGTAAACTGAGTAGTGGTTTATGTTTTATGCATTTCACTGCATGGTCATGGTAACGGAGGTAAGGCGGGGGGGGGGGGGGGGGGGGTGCAGCAATGAATGAAAAGAACATTGAAATTAAGAGATCTATAATATTTTTGAAATGTTTTGTTTTGTTTGCATGAAAGGTGAAGATAACGAACAGTGATCAATATCACACCTCCTAAAAGGAATAAAGAATTAAAGAGTTGGGCAAACACGGACCCCTGGATATACTAGAGGTGAGACCAGGTGCTTAGTTATTACTGTATATTATTTTACCTTCCATTCTAGATTTTAACTCACATGGAGACAATCGACGTCACCAGCTGTAGGTGAAGTGCCCCGCGATTTGACCTATACATGGTGCTTACGACCATAGCACTAAGAGTTCTTTATCGTGCCAACGCCTACCTTGACACATGACCTCCGTTTTGTAGGTCATGCCCGAAATTTTATAAGCCTAGTTCGATCATCAACCATAAAGTAGTTATCTAGTTAACTTCTGAAACTTAATTCCGCATGCCTAACTTGCTTCCGGACCTTCAGTACGCATGTCTGGTTACTAGAGTTTAACCTTTCTGTAGGCATAGGTTGCTGTGTGGTAGACCAGACAAGCGCAGTAACACCTCTTCTGGTTTTGACCACAGGCAGTTCTATCGTACTATGGTTCAACTCTAGTTATTATAGTTGATGATCGAACTAGGCCTATTGTCGGACGATTGGCGAAGACACAGATCAAGGTTTGACGCGGAGCCGGGTCCCGGACTTTAATACCACTACCGGTAGGCTACCGCGACCGGTTTTCAAGCGCCTTAACACTAGGCCACCGCTACCGGTCATCAAACACTTGTCAATTTCATTGATGCTTACTGCTACATCTGTATATTACCTACTGTCGGTCGGCTCTGCAGGGCGAACTCGTATCCCATCAGGCATTTCAATAGGGCTGTCTTCCCGACATACGCATCACCAACGATCAAAACCTTGTAGGTGGCAGCACAATCGCTCTCAGTTAGAGGCATCACTACCAGCGATTATTGTCAGCTGCAATGATATGATGAAAAAAATATCTGTAAACGTTTATTCCATGGGTCTGATAAACCGGGATAAATAAATGTATACTTCGGAAACACCACAGTTTATGTGTAAGGAATAAATTATGCATTGATTATGATTTGATGTCATTATGTATCGATTATAATATTATGACGTTGTATTGTATATTGATTATAATCTTTATTACATTGCGTGTTATGATCTTATGACGTTATATGTTGATTATAATCTAAATGGTATTTATTGGCTGTCCCTATGATTTTTTTTTCCAGTTATTGTAATTAGGACCGTGAGATAATAACCCTGGAGGTCAGTTCATTTATTCACTCAAACCATACACATTGGTAAATTAGATATATGCACTTCTGAATTACAAGTATTGTAAAGGTCAGTGGCAATTTTAGGTAGAAAAAAGGTAAGTAGAAAGACAGGTATTATCTGTACAAAACAATTCTTATTTCTGGAGGACAGACTAATTTAAAAATCTCTGTGATGCACATGCATATTTTTTTCCAGTGATTTTACATCCAGATTTGACAGTAATTCAGAAAAGTTAAGTACATTAGGGTTATTACAACATTTAACATTAAAAAATTTGTTTAATGCTTCACATTCTAACATATCGTGAATTCATGGCCTACGTGTTTTTTTTTAACACGGAGTACATGATTTATCTTACAAGCGATTGTTTGAGGTTCTGAATTTTACGACAGCAAAAATGTAACATTTTATGTTGATATACATTGTGGTTATATGTACTTTTTACATTCAAAATTTGATTTCAAAAAAGTTTATACTATGGCAAGCCCTTTTACTATTTATTCGTAAAATAAGATATCTCTTGATATAAGAGAGATATCCCTTTACACTAGAGATATATTTCTATTTGTTGTAGAGATATCTCTGTAAGTTAGAGATATATCATTTACGCTAAGGAGATATCTCTTTAACCAAAAGAGATATCTCTTTAACTAAAAATATATCTTTTTAAACAAAAGAAATATTTCTTTACGCAAGGGAGATATATCTTTCTCTTTGAGAGATATATCTCTTAAAGTTTATACATATATTCTCAAATAGAACTAAAATTTTCACATTTCCGGATTAACTGATACTTCGATCTTTGTTTTAGAGCAGCAGTTGTTGATATGACAGGAAAATTGTCATTCTATATTCATTAGTAAATTCACAAGATTCTAAAATGGTTTTTTTTTTCTATACCAGTCATGAGTTTTCAACAACGTGTCATTAGGTACATGTACCTGTATAAAATACATATATAATTTTAGAGGTCAAGACGGCTAGCAGTGAATTACGTATGAAGACATGATTGGCTTACTCCCCGTTTTGGAAATTCACGGACGAGTTTTCAGCCCTACATGGATGAATTTCAATCTGAGCTACTTTGGATACATTTTCATTGATTTGAGTTTTATGCACAAAATTCATCAAATATACGTAAGTTTTAATACAAAAATAAAGAAGTCAAATATGGGTAAAATAAAAACCTTTTTGAAAAATCTTCATAAAAATATTAAAGAATCTGTAAGATTTCAGTCATAGTTCATCTAAAATATACTTTACTGCTTTTTATCCAATCTTGTACATGTATTTGATTTATATTACTAACTTATGAAATTAACTTTATGTTCTCATATTATAGCAATTGTAGATAAATAACACTTACGGAAATGAACGCAAAAGTTGTCAGAACTTGTTTTATATCCATTTGTATATTGATACAATAAAATATGTTCAAACCAACAATTGTTTGGATAATTATTTCTTACTTGACAGTCTTTTAAGATGATGAAGTTTCAAAGTCTTACATAAAGATTTAGCTCTTTGTCTAATGGAGACATAGAACTGACGTCAGACAAAAGTAACACGAAGAAAAGAATGGTTTAGTGATTAGAATTAAATAAATTGTTTTTCTTCTGTTACCTTTACTACATGATATTTTAATGATTTAAATTGCTTTTCTTCTGGCACGTTTACATGATATTTTAGTGATTATATTTAAATTGTTTTTCTTCCGTGACGTTCACCTTTGGGAGAGGGCTTACATAGGCTATGCCTGTTGCCCGATCCTAATGAGTTTCTCAATAAAATATGAGTAAATTTAAATTAGATTCACAACATATTTCAATGATTTAAATTGTTTTTCTTCCGTCATGTTTTAAAACTTTAAAAAAAATATGATTGATATGTTTATAAGTAAAATTAATACAATTTACCATATAGAATATATATTATTCTCATGATTTCTCAATGAGTGAGGGAAATATAGTGAGGGGCAATATATTTTAACTTTTGAACACCATAGTTTCTTTTGTATCAAGTGTCCTGAACAGGATATTAAAATTGTAAACACTAGCTAGGAATTTGATATTCTCCAAACAAGGCCTATCTGCTAATATATATACATAGCGTCGGTCTGCGTTCCTGAGCATATAAAATAGTCTATAATTGCATACTTATCTCCATTAAATTTACATTCACACGACAGACCCGCATGTAATAGAAGGAAAGTATATCCATACCGTCACAATGACAATGCAGAAAGAAACTTTAAAAATTGTGTTTCTATAAGATTAAAAATGTTTAAAAAAAAGAAAACCGTATAATTACTCACCTTATAAACATGACCATTCGGAGCGATCAATTTCCAATATGATCTCAATGAGTTTGCCTGGGAGTTGGCCGAGAAAGCAGAAAGATATGAGAAGACTTTCTTCTGAGGAATGTTTACACCTGTATCCAAGAGAGCCTAATGATTTGAGAATTACATGCACGTCTATATGGTTATTTGTAAATTGTAGCCGCCGTATATACACGGTTTACACTCGCGGGCCCCTGGAGTGGCGTGAGGTCGCATCGGAGTCAATCATTACATTACATGCAGCCAGCTGATGTAATTAATTGAAAACCCCTCTTCGTTGATTCGCCTTTCTACAGAGTGAATACCTGCGCTCAGTCCATCAAAACTCCACGCCGGGTCACCCCGTGATGCTGGAACAGTGCGCGGAGATAAGCCTGCAATTTCAACTCCCTGAACATGTTTAGTTTCACTGATAAACATTTATACACATCTCTAAACACCAGTCAAACCTCGTCAGACCAGTCGTTTTTTCTTGTGAATCAAAGCCAGAATAATCCGAGCGTATTGAATATATCATTGTATGAATCAGTTATGAGTATCTTAATTTCCACATTCCAGGACGGAGAGGGGGGGGGGGTGCAATTAAACGTGCATGGATATTCAGTTTTATAAACAGTTATTTCAGGAATTGTACGCGTGGATGGGTTTATTCTTTTCAATTTTTACCAATAGGTAAAGCAGTCTATAATTAAATAGAGTAATTATGACCTGGAAACAGGGGAATATTGTGTGATCAGGGAAAGTTCTCTTACCGATCCAGGGGTGTGGGTGTGGAGGTGCGATATCCGCTTTTTCGGGGGGGGGGGGTCGCAGCCACGAAACGCTTACTTTTTTGCTCTAATTAGATAAAATTAAGAAGTTTAATATCTACTGTATAGTACTACGCCAAAATACATAAACTATATTTTATGTTCAGTCCTCACGTGTAGTCTACAATGATCCATTCTCTTCTCTACCAATTACAACTTTTTTTCTTCTGTTTTTGTTGTCTTAATTAATTACCATTGATAATTAATAACTTCTTAGATCCAACATGGTTCGGAATTTATATAACTATTTTTGAATTCCCCACTAGGGCAATAATCACTCACTCTGCTTTACTCGACAAAAGCACATGTGCGACCAAAACAAATATATATATATATATATATATATATATATATATATATATATATATATATATATATATATAAAAACCAACCCCCCCCCCAAAAAAAAAAACAACACACACACAAAAACCCAAATAAACCAACAACAACAACAAAAAAAAAAAATAAATAAATAAATAAAAAAATAAATGATAAAAAACGGAAAAACCCACATATTTGCTCAACGGTGATATTTGCAATTGTTATAGGAAAATAAAGCCAAACTTTTATACCAGTTATCCTTATCATTGTACACATTTCTCATAATGTACTAGTAGTCTAATAACCATCAACAGACTTTGAAATCCAGAAATTGTATATTTCTCCTTTAGACTTATTGTATTCGGGAACCGGTCTGATTCGTAGGTCGTATCCGAATAAAGACCCATGACTTTCACACTTAGATCTGACCGTCCTGTGGTAGAACAGTTCCCCCGCACGTTAACAACATACATGTAGTACGATATATGCCAATCTAATTAAAATTAGATCTTCCATCCGCTCCCCAGTTTTCGATACGCAACGCGACGTAGCGAAAACTGGGGAGCGGATAGAAGATCTAATTTAAATCGAAAACTGGGGAGCGGATGGAAGATCTAATTTTAATTAGATTGGATATATGCATGTACTTCTTCGGATTTCTATTTTTAAAATTCGAATACATGTATCATGCATATGCATCAATGACAGGTTTTAATGTTACAGAAATAAATTTCTTGTAAAAATATGATTTGCTTTTGTTAAAAACAAATGTTTCCCTTCTCCCCAAATTGAAACTTCAAAGTGCTCCAAATCCCCCCTCCCCCCCCCCCCCCCCCCCCCCACACACACTTAATGCACTGCATGGTATGGATGAGAAAGCATGAGCAGGAACATATACATTATAAACTGGCTTGGGTTTAAAAAAATTATTTGAACAGTGAAAATTTGAGTAAAATCTCAGACTTGGGTTCTAATTTTGACTTAAGATTGCTTTGAGAAATCCAGACCTGGGGCGAGTTTTACAAAATAACTTATGACTTGCAACCAACATTACATACTAGAATTTTCCAGTTTGTTGTAAGATTATTTACCCCAAATACAAAATATTTTTATAAAATGATGAAAATTAAGCCTTAGAAAAGTTTTAATTCATTTATTTAAAGTGATAACTGTGTAATAAAATTGAAGGCTTGCGACTTAGTCGTAAATTGTTTTGTTAAACGGGCCCCAACAATTTGTGCATTGAGAGAAAAAAAATTGAGAAAATATTTAACCTCGACGTGACCAATTGCAATGTCATTGTTGTATTAGATAAAAAAAAATAATGACTGTTATTTAATATCATTAAACAATAATGGATAATCAAGTATCGTACAAAATTTTAAGGCTATCCGACAAGACATATATATGTACAATGCAGAAGTGTTCACAAACCATTTTACATCCTCCAACCCTCTTAGATCAACTATATCGTTAGGAAAATGATTGGATCTTCGCGTCCCAATAATATGCACATCTACAAATGGCGATGAAACATTGTACAACGTTTCAAGTCTGTCCGATAAGCCACACAGGAGATGGGTTCACAAAATTTTGTGATAAACAGATGGACAGAAAGTATAAAATAATGTCTCCTCTCTTCCAGGGGAATTATAAATGTATATCAAGTAGAGAGCTAGGTATACTTCGCTATGTCAGTATTCCAGGCTGTAAATGTTTATCTATGTCAGTATTCCGGGCTGTTAATATTTATCTATATCAGTATTCCAGGCTGTTAATGTTTATCTATGTCAGTATTCCAGGCTGTTAATGTTTATCTATGTCAGTATTCCGGGCTGTTAATGTTTATCTATGTCAGTATTCCGGGCTGTTAATGTTTACCTATGTCAGTATTCCAGGCTGTTAATGTTTATCTATGTCAGTATTCCGGGTTGTTAATGTTTATCTATGTCAGTATTCCGGGCTGTTAATGTTTATGTATGTCAGTATTCCAGGCTGTTAATGTTTATCTATGTCAGTATTCCAGGCTGTTAATGTTTATCTATATCAGTATTCCGGGTTGTTAATGTTTATCTATGTCAGTATTCCATGCTGTTAATGTTTATCTATGTCAGTATTCCAGGCTATAATAGGTATGTTTATTTATGTCAGTACCCCAGGTTGTTAAATGTTTATCTATGTCAGTATTCCGGGCTGTAATGGGTATGGTTATGATTGTATTTACATGAAGGTGTTTACAATTAAGTTGTAACAACACATGCAAGTTTTGCATCAACAAAAAAAAAAGCGGGGAGGGGGGCTTGAAAATAACCACAATTCAATTTTGAATTGAATTGATTCATCATGCAGCCTAGTTTTGGGAATAAGACAGCGGTCACAGGTCAAAGAATATAAACATTTGATTTGTTTAAATCTTATACATGAGTTGTTCTTCAGAAAAAAGAAGATATGAGAAAGATATCAAAATAAGCCTGTAGGACTTCGTGTAGTGCTGTGGAACTATTCACATATAAATTGTAGTAAACAAATAAATAAATAATGAATGTTTATTCGGATATACATACATACAAACATACATGCATAAGATACCATAGGCGTAGCTTGGGTTCGAATATTACCGAGGCAGGGGGGGGGGGGGGGGGGGGGGGGGGGGCGCAGCCCCCCAGAAGCTATCGACATTTTAACAACGTAAAAGGTGTTTTTTTTTTTTTTTTTACCGAGGCAGCTGCCTCGGTTGCCTCAATGGAAGCTACGCCACTGGATACCAAGGTTAAACCATGAAAGCTCGAAAGCTTATTTCCAATGAGGTCCTTTGATGCACGGATGTTTGCGCTAGGGGGTCATTTAGTACCCTGGGGAAAAGTCACATGGTCACATGAGGGTGTAATCTACCTTAAATTGTATAATCTACAGATAAGTAAATTTTGAAGGGAAAAATCATATTTTTACTGGAATTATTATATTTTTTTCTCTATTTCCTCGTTATGTAAACATGATATCCAGAACAAGCGGCTAAGTCACCTTTGAAAGCCAGAAAATTCAAGATATCACGAAGCGATTGTTGTACAACTTAACCGATCATACACAACCGGAAATTAATAATTTCCCTCCCACCTGACAGTGAATTGTTTTCAATTGAAAGAAACGATGTAAACTGTGATTTCATCTGACTGGCAAGCCTTGCAAAGGCTGTGTGATGTAGATAGAAATGGCTAACGATATTTCTGAAGCCTTTGGGATACCGACGAAGTTTCTGAAGCCTGTTTCAGCGACAAAGTTTTTGGGATTGGTAACAATAGTCACTTAGTATTTTGACAAGAAAAACTTTATTTCTTGGACACGTGTTGGACAATAGAGTACCTAAAATATACAGGGTTGAATAACACCCTTTCGGTACCAGGGTCTGTTCCTTTGGAATGGACGACATTTTGGAGAATTTATGTTCTGATTTTAACAGGTCCAAAGGCTATTTCTACTTACGTAGCTACTTATAGCTACATAGGTATTTAAATCTACTCCAGGTAGCTATTTTTACCTACTTTTTCTTTTACTTGCATTTAGTGGCCAAACGCAGGAATGGCGCAATATGGTGTATACCAAATTTCTTTATTCACTTACGTACACTGACGATGAATACCAGTCCACAAAAATATTGGACAAAAAATGATTACTTTCTAACCTTTCAAATTTGCATCAATAGCTGTATCCAGTTCCATTTTCTAGGAGCTTAGGATCAAAGCTACGAGATAAGAAGTCAAGAATGTCTTACAAATCTGTATTAATATTAAAGTTTACCGTCATGCATTTTTAAATCAAAGGTTTTTGGGGTGATTTTTCATGCATTTCCTCTTCGACTACATTCTCCACCCTCTTAAAGTATTCAAATTTACACTCTAAATAAATTGTTCTATGACCTATAAATCTTAGAGCATCAACTGTGAAAGTCTCATTTATTTTTGCAAAAGGGCCAATTTTAGTACTTTGTAGCTCTAGTCCTTTACATTCTGAATTTTGCCGTGCACGTGCACAGCATGATACATAAACGATCAGGGTTGGCAAAAAAGTGGTCAATATGAGTATTGACTGGGCCGGTGATCAATACTGGTTAAAACCAGTCAATACTGGTTGATTGAAAATTATTTGGTCATTATAGTCTGTGTTACTTATTTTAAATGTTTAAGTGACCATTGTGGTAAATTCTGTAATTCATAACATGCACTATCAGTGTATAATATACTTATAAATCATAATATTACATAAATGATGTACAAATGGCTCTGTTGAATTGGGGAAGATGTAAAAGTTTCTGTTCAAATTCCTTAGTTTAACAAGAACTACCTATAAGTATTGTTTCATCAATCTTCATTTTAACTGTTGAATAAACATTTGAGGGGGTGGGTTGGTGATGTTTTCATAACAATAACAGGCACACTGGTCATCTCTGGTCCCAGCCTATGCTTATTAACACCTGTCAACTGTGCTCAGGTAATGTCCAGCTACTTTTTATTCTTAATCTGTCCAGGTACATGTATTAAGAGGTCTATATCCAATCATCATGCAAGCTATACTATAGAACTATGACCCTTTGGTAGGTACTGAAGATATTTCGGTCAGTTTCAGCAAACCAAATGTATTAAACTTATGAAATTACATTTGATTATCTAATGAAAAATACTAATCAACAATTGATCCATATAATGAAAAGACTTAATTTATCTTTATCTGTGAAGAAATGTACAAAAATGGGAAAATGGACAGTTTAAATCACATTTGACCAGTATTGACCACTTGGGGAGTATTGACCAGGACGGTTAAAACCGATTAAAACCACTGGTTAAACAGGGGGCGGTTTTAACCGTCCAACCCTGTAAACGAATGACCTGTTTAAAAGATGCGCCTTAATTATTTTTATTTTTATTATACTTTCATGTAAAATACTCGAACCTGATTGGTCGAGAAGCATTTGAAAAAACATATTGTTACCCTCTGAGAACAGAAAACACGCGACTCAGGGTGATAATATCTAGCAACGGGTAACAGTACTTGACAACGGGTGATATTATAAAAAATTATCACATGCGTCAAATTTATGCGCGTACGGTTCGCCGTAGATTGCTAGACGACGTCGTTTGAGCGTTTGTAATAAACACGAGTACCCGCATCGAAATACGAAATATCGCATGACAGTGATTGATCAAATGTCAACAGACGTAAGTTTTTCTGCTTTCCAGTTTACATAACATTCAGTATAATAAAACAAATATTGCATGTAGTTGAGGGTAACATTGAAATTTTCACCCCTCGAGAAACCATTGTCAACCTCGGCTACGGCTCGGTTGACAATGGTTTTCTCGGGGTGAAAATTTTCAATGTTACCCTCAACTACATGCAATATTTATATAATGTTTTTAAAAGTAGGTAGAAGTAGCTACTTTAAGTAGGTTTAAATACCTAGGTAGCTATTAATAGCTATGTAGGTAGAAATAGTGTTTGGACTGGACCTGTCTAACATGTTATCCCAGTTACATGTGTGTCAGAATAGGCTTTGAAACCTTTACATGTATTAAAGGTCCCATTCAGTCTGAAAACTCACAGCTTCAATAAAAGTTACTTGTTTATCAAATTATGTTACGATGTTGGGTTGTTGATCAGTTTTAGCCTGTCTATTTCGATATTAATGTTATACTTGCGTTTCAATACTTTTGCACTGTATAAGTAAACAACACATTCTAGATGTTAACCTTTTTCTATCCCACAAATAATTCATTGTATACATCTGACAGCTTCATAGGAAAAGCCAACTTTAATTAATTTAGATGCTATTTTCTTTGAGTTTTTTTTTTTATAGTATTTTGTTGCATAGCCCATTTGGATGATAAATCTGGTAAAGTCTTGAATGGATTGATGCATATAAACTGTAAATGTTGGTTTGAAAAGACCATATAAGATATTTTAATGAAACGAGCTACTAGGTCATTTCGGTTTTCAGTGCCGTCAATGTCATGGGACAGTTTGTTTTTAATACAATGCCAGACATTTTCTATGATATATTAACAAAGACTTAACAGGACAGTTAATTTTTTCAATGCCATTTTCCAGATTCAAATTATCAGTCTGTCTAGAAGGGGGGGGGGGGGGGAGGGGGGGGTGTTGTTGTAATCTTGGAAAGTAAATTGGTGATTTCCAAGAACTTTGAGAAAAACTAGGCATATTAAGTGATTATTTAATAATTTTGTCACAGGATGAAATATGTTTAGTCTAGATAGTTTTAGGATATTTCGTACTTATTCATATGATTAGTTAGGAAATTTTCTTTAATACTGAATCAATTTGTTCAATACCTACCTGTGTTTTTGGTGAGAAAATGATTTCTGTCACTATTCAGACTGCCACTGTCTTTTTCTTGGCACTGTAAGATTCTGCATTGTTGGTGGACTTTTGATATTGTTAAGATTTTATTTTACCCCCCCCCCCCTCCCCCTTTTCCCCCAGTCTGTATTCTTCCTGACCTAATCACAAGTTTCTGATCGGTCACCTGAAGCCTTCCACCCGTGAGTCGTTTTCTACACATCCCCTTTGATGGAAGGTCTTCATCCTAATTACTCATTTATTGCTGTTAAATCCCTAGAAATTCAGAGTTATAACTCCTTTAGTTCCACTGACAAACTAAATGTTTGACAAAAAGGGCACAAAATACCTTTTTTTATCATTCTTGGAAAAAACACAAAAAATTCATATAAAATTGTACTGTCCGTAATTGTCGTGCTCTAGACACTCATAAGAGGAACTCGTCTGTCCAATTCAACTCTTTAATTCTAAACTACATAACTAAGCAATTTCACAAACCGCGTGGCTGAGGCTGTCAACATCAATTACTGACTTAATACTAAATATATAGCTTTCGCTGATAGAACACATTCCTAAGTGTGGGAAAACATTTAATCTGAATGAACTATTTAAGATATAGACATTACATCCCTCTTCACCTTAGACAAACGCAAATTTTTAAAATTTTAGAAATGACAGCCTGTTGATTTAAATTTTAAAATGCTAACAAACTCATTTTTATAACATCAAAACAAAATTATAATCTAATAACTAATCTAAGAAGTCAGAAAATTATAATCTAATAATAATAAGTCAGGTCCCTTTTTTTCCTCAAGTGGTCACATAGTCTCTTAGATACGCAGGTGGCTTGTGTTCCCGGGATGGTCTTCTGGTATCTGTGACAGAACGGTCTTTATCAGATTCATCTCTGGATTCTTCTGCGCTAATTTCCGGGTCACGCGATTCTGTTTCATTTTCGCGGTTCGATATGAATTTCTTTACAGCTGTGCAGTTTCGCTTTACTGATGATCCATTTTCATCTTCGAGTGTCACTGCATTCCTGCATTTCTCCCTCACGACAAACTTTTCAGGCGCGAACTCGGTTGACAGCTTATCGCGCTTAGGCTGACGTTGTACAACTGTGTCGCCAATTTCAACTTTGGACTCTACGGCGCCACGCCTCTCGTCCGCCCTTCTTTTGAATTTTAATTTCTGTCTCGCATCTGTTTCTCGTAACTCTTGGTGATCGATCCTTTTACTCATCTCTGGTAACTTGGTATGGATTTTCCGGTTATACAACAACTCTGCAGGGCTTTTTCCAGTTGTAGAATGCGGGGTCGTGCGATACGCAAGTAAGAACTTTGGTAATTCTCGTCTCCAATCTTTACGTTCCGCGTTTGCCGCCTTTATAGCTTTTAGTAATGTTCGGTTTTGCCTTTCTACTTCCCCATTCCCTTGCGGCCAGTATGGTGTGGTCCGAATGTGTTTGATACCATTTAAATCCAGGTATCCCTTAAACTCCTCCGACACAAACTGTGGTCCATTATCACTCCGCATGCTGTAAGGTAAGCCGTGCCTTGCGAACATACTTTCAAGTTGGAAAATGATCCTCTCACTAGTTATCTTCTTCATTATGGCTACTTCCTGGAATCGGGAGAAATAGTCTATAACGACTAATAGGTATTCCCCAGAGGGAAACGGTCCGATAAGGTCTATAGCCAGATCCTGCCATGGCCCGTCAGGTAAAACAGTTGTTCGAACTGGTTCGGGTCTATTGCTGTTTGTTAAAAGTTGGCATTGATGACACGCTCTGACAAATCGCTCGGCTTCTATATCGATACCTGGCCACCATACCTTCTCTCTTAGTCTCTGTTTCGTCCGGACAATACCCTGGTGTCCTTCGTGGGCCAGGGATACTGTTTGCCTCCTGAGGCACTTGGGCAATATGATGCGCGATCCACGTAATACTATTCCGTCAACGACTGAAAGCTCCGCCTCCACGGTACGAAATTTTGGACTCAGACGGCCGTCCCCCGTCTTGACCTTCCTCATAATCTCCGCGAGTTCTGGGTCCTCCGATGTTTTCTGACGAACTTCTTGGATGGTCAGTGCTTTTGGTACAGCATTTTCTGCGATGAAATACGCGTACTCCTCTGCAATGTGGCGTATTCGGCCAACCCGATTTCGGCTCAATCTCGATGGAGCATCAGCAGCATTCTTTGGTCCAGGTATGTAGACGATCTTATACTTATAAGGCTGTAGTCGCAAAATCCATCGCTCGATCCTGGCTGGTGGTTTTGACTTTGGAGAGTAAATGTAGGTCAGTGGCTTATGATCAGTCCAGATTTCGAACTCTAGTCCGTATATGTACATGTGGAACTTTTCACAACCGAACACTACACCCAGCGCTTCGCGCTCAGTCTGTGAGTATCTCTGCTCTACATCGGTTAGAGATCGACTTGAATATGCAATTGGTTTAAACAATCCGTCTGGTTGTTTCTGTGCTAGTATGGCTCCCAGTCCTACGGGACTTGCATCCACTATTATCCTCGTCTCGGCTTTTGGGTTGTAGTATGCTAGTGCTTCAGCACTTACAAGGGCTTTTTTAAGCATGTCAAATGCATCCTGGTGTTTTTGCGTCCACCTCCAGTGCGTGCTCTTCCTTGTTAGCTCGCGTAGTGGGGCTGCAATCGTCGAAAAATTCGGTATGAAACGGCCGCAGTAATTAGCTAGTCCAAGAAAACTCCTTATTTCAGAACTATTCGTCGGCGTCCTGGTCTCTGATACTGCTTGGACATTTTCTTGGTCAGGCCGGATTCCTTCTGACGAAATCACATGTCCGAGGAATACAATTTTCGACAGACCGAATTTGCACTTTTCTCTATTTAGAGTCAGTCCCTTCTCTGCCAATCTGTCAAGCACTTTTGTAAGCTTCCTGTTATGGTCCACCTCGTCTGTTCCGTAAACAATTATGTCATCAGACAAATTTCGGACTCCTTCAATTCCTTGAATGACTTGCCCTATCACCCTTTGGTAGATTTCGGATGCTGAGGAAATTCCAAACATGAGGCGCTTATAGCGATAGAGGCCCTCGTGTGTCACAAACGTAGTTATCTCCCTTGATTCCTCGTCCAGCTCTATCTGGTGGTATCCCCAACGTAAATCAAGCTTGGAGAACACCTTGCTGCCATTCATGTCTTCCAGCATTTCGTCCACCGTCGGGATCGGGTATCGTTCACGTTGAACTGCAGTATTGGCCCGTCTCATATCGACACAAATTCGAATTTCCCCGTTTTTCTTTGGCACAACGACAAGTGGTGATACCCAAGCCGTGGGGTTGTTTACCTTCTCAATTATGTCCATCTTCTCCAGCTCCTCAAGCTTCTTGTTCACGCTTTTTCTTACATTAAATGGTAAGCGTCGTAGCGGTTGTGCTACTGGAGTCATGGTTTTGTCAACATGAATTCTAAGCTGAAAATTTTTAAGCTTCCCTACTCCATCGAAAACAGTATTCCTTGAGGCAACGATCTTATCTATTTCGTTTATACAGAACAAAGGTCTGACCCCTCGACTCCAATACGTAGAACTCCTAGCTCGACTGCTGTATCCTTCCCTAGTAAGGAAATATAATCACCTTTAACGACAGCAAATTCTGCAGATGTTTCACGTAACCCATACTTTGCAACTGTCTGAAAAGTTCCTAGTATTTGTAGTGGTTCCTTTGATCCGTAAGAAAACAATCTTTTGGTATTTCTCGATAGGGACATATTCTCGTTGTTAGCGCGGATGGCGCTCCATATATCGGAGTTTACGATGTTGCAGGTAGCGCCAGAGTCGATTAGCATTTGCACTGTAGCTCCGCCCACATTAATGTCTATCATGCCATTGTATACTTGTCGTGCACGGCAAGCGCGAACTCGTCCTCCGAAGATTCGCTCTGTACTAAATGAACATGTTTTGTACCGCGGTCCCTACCTGGTTTTGTGCGCGGGGTATCCGATTTCGTTTTACACACTTTTGCGAAATGTCCCTTTTTTTTCGCACTTATTACAATTTTTGTCCTTAGTGATTGTACAATTCCTTGCAATGTGGCCCTTGCGCCCGCAACGAAAACACGTGACATCCCTCTGTGAACTTTTCTCACTCCCGGTACTTTTTGGGTGATTCACCGACGGTCTGACAGTATTAACATCAGAGTTTGAAAACGTTTCACTGCCCTTAAATCTGTCTGCTTGCTCGTCTACAATTTCGCCAGCTCGGGCTATATCCATCGCGTTTTTCAAAGTTAGTTCCTTTTCCTTTAGGAGCCTTTTCCTTAATTTTGACGATTTGCACTTTTCAACGATTTGGTCGCGAATATTGTCATCTGGCTTTTCAAACTCGCAGGTTACGGCCAACTTGCGCAGCCTAGTCACAAAACTGTCGATTTTCTCTGATTCACCTTGTGCCGCATTTCTGAACAAATGGCGCTCGAACGCTATGTTCCGTTTTGGTTGAAAATACTCATCCAATTTTGTTTTAGCGCCCTCCAAGTCGTCTCCCGTGTCACCGAGGGTATCGAATATTTCCTGAACTTCACTTCCCGCTGAATGCAGAAACAGAGCCCTTTTTTGCGCTTTATCTGTAATGCCGGACGCTGTTAGGTAGAACTCAAAAGTTTTCTTCTATTTATCCCACCTTTGTGAGACACTGGTTTGGTCACCATTTACATCAAATGGACTTATTGCAGGTAACTGCAATGCCTTTGCCATTGTGCAATTTTTTTATCCTCGTCGCCAATGTACTGTCCGTAATTGTCGTGCTCTAGACACTCATAAGAGGAACGCGTCTGTCCAATTCAACTCTTTAATTCTAAACTACATAACTAAGCAATTTCACAAACCGCGTGGCTGAGGCTGTCAACATCAATTACTGACTTAATACTAAATATATAGCTTTCGCTGATAGAGCACATTCCTAAGTGTGGGAAAACATTTAATCTGAATGAACTATTTAAGATATAGACATTACAAAAATAATTGAGAGCTAGCTTATATCATACTTTCAATGGAAAGATCATACTTCGTAAGAGGTGCTTTAATGTGCCATCACATAAAAGGTTGGTGTAATGAGCCACCGTAAGTGTAGGAGTCGAGGTCTAGGAACAGATCTATGCAGTATAACTAATTTGTTCATAAGGAAAATTGATAAATTGAATTTACGGGGGAAGTGGGACCAATATGAATTTGGAATGGGTTCCACAGCATGGCGATATTCAGCCCTGATGATATTTGAAGGAAATGAAATTTCAATGTCAGTAAATAAATGATTAGAAATTGTATGGAACTGAGATTTTGCTTTTAGCACAGAGTATTTTGCAAGCAAAGTGATTTTGACTTGGAGCACATTGCTGTCCACAAGGGTTAGTTTTTAAACATTGCTTCCATGTGTATACTGTAGGTGAAGGAGCAGTGGTTGTTATGGCTGGTAGAGAAGGGAAGATGTCCAGAAGAATTAGACACCGATATCTCGGACTCTGAAATAGAAGGACTGTTAGCTCTGTCTAACACCCAAACTCCCCAACCATGGGTCAGAATATTCATAAAGATCAAAGAACAATCTTACAATCTTCAAATGCTGTAAGTAATTAGCATGGTGATATAGTCTAGATAAGTTTGAGAATAAGTGCAAGTGTTTTATATTTAAAGATTGTTGGATATTTAATAGAATTGCATATACATGTACATGTGTATGATTCCAATTTTATATGAAACATTTGCAATGTCAATAGAGTTACATGTAGCTGTTAGGTATGTCCAGTACCAACATCATTATGGCCATCCAGGTGATTATACCAGTGAGAACAGGAAATCGTTAATGTTAGGATACAAAGTCCATCAGACTGACAGAATTCCATTCAGTCCATTGTAGTCCTTCCTAAGTAACTAAATGTGTGAGAAGTCCTTTCTAAATAACTAAATGTGTATGATGATGTAATAACTAAATAACTAAATGTGTGATATGTCCTTCCTAAATAACTAAATGTGTGATATGTCCTTCCTAGATAACTAATTGTGTATGATGATGTAATAACTAAATAACTAAATGTGTATGATGATGTAATAACTAAATAACTAAATGTGTATGATGATGTAATAAGTAAATAATTAAATGTGTATGATGAAGTAATAACTAAATAACTAAATGTGTGATACATCCTTCCTAATTAACTAAATGTGTGATACGTCCTTCCTAAATAACTAAATATGTATGATGATGTAAAAACTAAATAGTTGAATGTGTGATGAAATCCTTTCAAAATATCATGATTTAATAACTAATTCTACCACGGTTATTGCAAAGATCAAAGGAATGCTAAGGTCATTATTCTACGATATACCTTCATAAGTATTAAACTGTTACAGAGCTGTTAACTTGTACGGATTGTCCGTATTTTTCATGGATTTTAAAGTCAAAATACGCTCTATGGATTCATGTTAAAAATCTATGATTTTCCATGAATCTGGAAAAAAAATCAGTTTCCGAAATTTGCCGATCGGTAGGATAAAAAAAGCTTGTCAATTGAATTAAACTGGTTTCCCGCTGATTGGTCCAAGGAGAGAAGCGAGGTCAATAGGGAACCAGTTTAGTCAATTGAGATTTAGATCACTTGGTGTTTTGCAGCATGTGCAACATGGACTTCAGCTGCTGTCACGGAGGCAAAAATGACTGCTACAGACACGTTCAGAATAAATAACATAAAGACCTATGGAAGCTGAAAGTGTCTAATAAGTCAATGACAAGATTCATGGATATTTCTAACAACTCTGAACTTAACCGCCAGCGTGCAATAACTAGTAAAGTAAATGTTTGTTTAATTCAATATGGGGTATTTATTTTCGTTCCATATTTCATCAAGTTCAAATTGTTTTGAAATTAAGGGATAAATGGTGTGGATGTAGAGAATATAATTGAAACAAAATTTATTGAACAAAGAGCAAGGTCAAAATTAATACAACCGGCAACCTTCTACAAGGAGAGAACCCCCATGGACTATAAATTTTTTTTAATTTTATCGAAATGCTATGGTATTTTATAAAATATGACAAATTTAAAGAATGATGGAAAAGCATGATAATTACACATTACTACAAATGTAAAATACAAAATCAACAGTAAACAGCAACATCCTATTTATATGAAAACAAGGAGTTGTTCATATAAAAACGGGTTTAACAACCCGCTTAGCATTTTTTGTTATATTCAACTTTTATGCTAACAAAGTGCTCAAAATACTGACAACTTGGTTCTAGAATACTGACATCAGTCGGACGGGGTAAACAGGTCTGCTGTTATGAGAAAATTGATAGGGCCTACACATCTTGCTTGCACTTCGAGTTTTGCTAATACAACAATAAAGCCGATGACTGATAATTTAATTTTATAATCATAAAAATCAATAAAAACATTGAAAACAAATTCATAAATAACTGAAGAACATTTGTCATTCAGTATAAACCAATTGTCTGCATTTCAAGAGCGATACACATGTAAACATGGCGATGCACAGACAAGTTTTTCTTGAACAGTATTGAAAGCAGTTGATATAATCCATTAACATCAAACTAAATACTTAAAATATTTTCTCAAAATAGATTTAGAATACCCTAACATCTCACCTTTTTTGTTAGCAAAAAACAATGCAGGCTGTTTCAGAAAATGCCATGACGTTACAATGACCTAATTTGTAGCTCTATACATGTATATGAAAATGATTGGCTGTATATTTCTGAACCGTAGTAAAATAGAAAGAAAGTTCTAGTTTTTGTGTATGTTGCAGGATAACCTCCTTGGTCTCGAAATGTTGTTTGAAATATAAAACAACATTTCTCGACTGCGGAGGTTATCCTGCAACATACACGAAAATGTGATCATTATATATATTTCTTAAATATATGACATAATCCTTCCTAAATTTCTAAATGGCTGCTGGGTCCAATTTTCTAGCAATGAGTTTGAGAATGTTAAGACACTGATGTCAAAAATGCCACATACAGCCATTGAAGGGATTTCTGTTTTTGTGTGTGTGTGTGTAATAAACAACATGAAATGTGTGGCTTTCTTATGATATACATGTATGGTATTCAAATCCACTTTCGAACAGATTATACTACTGGGATGAATAAGAAACCTGTAATGGTATACTTTTGTTTTAGGACACTGATATAAACAAATAAATGAATTTATGGGTTGATATATATTATTTGGCTGAGCGCTCAGTGTGGTTATGATATCAAAGTACAAATATAAAATTCCTAAAAATATAAAGGATTTAATTGTAAATTTTCTATTATGTTCAAAAGTTGAAACATATTACCCCTCCCTATATGATATACAAAATGGTTTGTAACGTGTCGTGAACAGTAAGACTGATGGATGCTGATTTCAGAATGAAGCCACCAGACTTTTACACGGTTCCCCATACATTGCACGGTCACCTTGACAACATAAGTCAGAGGGTTTACCAGGACATGTGGAACACTGTTTACAGTCGTTATGGAGAAGGGAAGTTACCCACAATGCCTCATTTACAGGTAGATTAGATAGCAGCCAGCCATATTGTTCCCTCATACTGGCCTAGTGTTTTATGATTATGCTGCCTTTGAATACAAAATAGTGTAATTATTTAGTGGGAGAAAAGTTTTCAGTCATTCTGTGTACTAGGCTGGGGCAGTATTATGATACTATTGTGTATCATTATTCAAAAATGACTCGATTCATGTAGAGATATGTACAGTCAGATAGTGTTGATGATTTTCTGAGAAGTAACATGGAATGCTTTAATTTATTAGTATTTATACCTTTTGCTCCTTCAGTTCTTTACTTGGTACTTTCTCATTTCTGTTTATCTAGACACATTTTATGGTTCCTCTTCCTGCTTCTCAAGACACACTCTATAATTTGTTTGGTCTCCTCCTTCAAGACAAATCCTATAATAATTATTTATCTAATCCACTTCTTTCTGTTAATAAGTATCAATTTATGAATATCTTTTCCACTCCTTCAGAACATGCTTTATAATTTATCTTTATGCTCTTTGGCAAGACACACTGACAATTTATCTTATATTCCCTGTCATAACAATATCAGAATCTAGATCACATTAGAATATAACTATTTCACTATATAAGAGTAGGCGGTTTCACATATCAGACTAGATGTCTAGTCTAATCAGATTGATTATTTCGCTAATTAGACTAAATTATTGTATTAATTAAACTAGATACCCAATTTACTAATTAGATTAGATGATGTTTACTAATTAGAGTAGAAAACATTGCTAATTGAATTAGACTACTACAGTATTTAAGTAAAGAGACTATGATAGTAATTATTTCATGATGATCGAGATGTAGATGAGATGACTATTTGTCTAATGAGATAGGATGGCTATTTCCCTGATTAATCTAAATGATTTTTACTGATCAGATTATATTACCATTTCATTAATTAGTTTTGATGACCACATTCAATGATTAGATGACTATTTTACTAATTAGACTACCAGTAGATGACTATTTTACTAATTAGACTACTGGTAGATGACTACTTCTCTTGACTACTTCTCTGATTATAATGGATTTCTATTTCAGGGTCTTCAGAACATGTCTAGTCAGGAATGTGTGATGGGTGGTCTAGATGTATCCGGGTTTTTGCTGGGAGAGAGCTCCATTCCTAGTATTATACCTGTGTATGCAGTGAAGAAGAGTGGGGACTGTGTAATCGTGATAGAGAAGTACATTTCACACACGATACACAGCATTCTAGCTTACAGTCCAGCCATTGTCAACCAGTCCATTGCTAAACCTCTGTTCCTTTTGTACCAACTCCTGAAAGTGATGCTAACATTCCACAGACAGCGGGCTAGAATTGGGGACCTCAGTATTCACAATGTATTAGTGGACTCAAATCTTTGGATCTACAAGTCTGCGGTGTTGACAAAGGTTCCGACATTGGAGAGTCAACTAAAGTTGGACGAGAGTTGTACAAATATGGAAACGGTCACCAATTCCAGGATTGACATGACACTACTGGAGAAGATTGAGAACATGGAACCCTTGCAGTTCCAGCATTACTACAATCAGCTGAGTGTAGAACTGGGGGATTTACCAATCTTAGTGGATATGTGGGTAAACAGAAAAATCTCCAATTTCAAATATTTGTTGATTTTAAATCATTTGGCTGGACGAAGAATGGGCGACCCGAATCACCACCCTGTATTGCCATGGGTGATGGATTTCTCTGGTTCAGATACGGGTCTGCGTGATCTCACAGTGTCAAAGTTCAGACTAAACAAGGGAGACCACCAGCTGGATCTGACCTTCCAGACTTTTTCCAGTGACCACATTCCTCACCATGTTCCTGATGTCTTGTCTGATATCACATACTACGTCTACAAAGCCAGACAGACCCCAAAATCTACATTGTGCAGGTACGTCAGATCAAAGTGGGTCCCTAATGAATATCCACACAGCATGCAAAGAATGCAGGAGTGGACACCAGATGAATGTATCCCAGAATTCTTCACAGAAGTCTCCATTTTTACCTCCATCCATGAAGATTTACCGGACTTGGAGCTTCCCTGCTGGTGTAGGTCTGCGGAGGACTTTGTGATGAGACACAGGGAGGTTCTGGAGAGTGACTCGGTGTCTGAGGACCTCCATCACTGGATTGACCTTACATTTGGGTTCAAGGTAAGAATTGATATCAACGTCAGGTTTAATCACTATCAAAAAGCAGACACTGTGGAATGTCAATAAATAAAATTTCTGCTCTGTATGTACCATGAAATATGTACCAAACTTATGTAGTGGCATGTGCACATGAACACAAAGCATGCAGCTTATAATAATTATACCCTTCTAGAAACTGCGGTTAATCATATTTAGATTTAAGATTTAATGCTTCACATTTATGTAACTTTTTATGAATTTTTTGGATCACCTGTAATCTAAAGTGTGTAATAAAACACGATTACTTCAAAGGTATATAATTATGCTATAAATTTGTATGTTACCTGTTAAGGAAATCTCAACTGTACATTTGAAATCTCAACTTTTCTATTGATGACCAGAAACCAAATTTCATATGTCACCAAGAACGAAGTCTTTCAAAATTTCTAAAAATTCTTATTTCAGCTGTCGGGTTCTGCGGCAGTGCAGAGTAAAAATGTCAACCTACGATTGGTGGACAATCATACCACAGTCCTAAATCACGGAGTGGTCCAGCTCTTCCAGGAGCCCCACCCCCACAGGATCCCCCCGGCTACATCTATGAAGCCAACGGCACCCCGCTTACCAAAGAATATGTTTGTCCATCATGTGTGTAACAACCAGTGTATTTATACATAAAACGATGTGTATATTGAAACAAAGAGATAAGAGCTGAATATTGCAGTATAATGTATAAAGAATGTTGTAATATTTTTTCTCTCCTTTTGTAGTCTCTGCCAGAATTGCAAGAAGAAAGTCATGTTGACAAAGGGTAATGAACTGTGCTTGTGTGATATTTCTTCTGCTCATGTATCTAACCAGATCAATTTTACATTAAATACAAACATGCATCTGTAAATTTTAATTGGTAATTTGCATGATTTTGCTTCTTAGACAAAGCAGAGTGATAAAGGGTCCGGAGAACGACAGAATTACCCTACCAAAGATGTACGATCCTCTTGCTGATCTCAACCAGCTGGAGGCCTCCTACGTTTTCTCCAGTCGGACTTTTAAACAGATGCCAAAGAAGAGAGATCCGCAGGTATATACTTCTGCTCTAGACACATTGTCCAGTCTCAAATGTGGAATTATTGCAGATTATTATCAGTTTTTATGCCCCCCCCCCCCCCCCCCCCCCCCCCGTGATCGGAGAGTAAGGGGCCTATAGTTTATGGTCTGTCTTTCTGCTTCTCTGTTTACATCCAAAGCCATGTAGTTTGCAGTCAGTCTGTCTGTGTTTGTCTTCAGAAACTTAAATTTTGGTCATAACGTTTGAATGCTTAGTGCAAGGGCTCTCACATTTCACATGTGTATTCCTTGTGCCAAGACCTTATTTTATGTACATACTTTGCTGCCATACCCCCCGTATTGGTGTTTCACAAACACATCTTGTTTTTGTGGATGTTTCATAATACCATATATTCGAGAATGTAGATTTAATTGATATTTAATTTGTTTAAAAAATAGTTTCTTTATGAAATAAATACGTAAGTAGTATGCTGTGGATTCAGATTCATTTTTGAATATTTTGGTTTGTCGTAAATTCTTGAAATGAAGGAGCCACAAATACTTCGTCATTGTGATATTTTCTGTTGTTAATATATAAATATTGCATGTAGTTGAGGGTTAACATTGAAAATTTTCACCCCGAGAAAACCATTGTAAACTGAGGTGTAGCTTCAGGTGACAATGGTTTCTTGAGGGGTGAACATTTTCAATGTTACCTTCAACATACATGCAATATTTGTTTCTTGGCCAATCAGGTTCAAGTATTTTACATGAAAGTATAATAATATGCAATATACCCCAACTCTCTGTGTTAAACAGTAGATCCCAGCTCTCTATGTTATACAATAGATCCCAGCTCTCTATGTTATACAGTAGATCCCAGCTCTCTGTGTTATACTGTAGATCCCAGTTCTCTGTATTATACAGTAGGTCCCAGCTCTGTGTTAAACAGTAGATCGCAGCTCTCTGTGTTATACTGTAGATCCCAGTTCTCTTTGTGTTATACAGTAGATCCCAGCTCTCTGTGTTATACTGTAGATCCCAGCTCTGTGTTATACTGTAGATCCCAACTCTCTGTGTTATACAGTAGATCCCAGCTCTCTGTTATACAGTAGATCCCAGCTCTGTGTTATACTGTAGATCCCAACTCTCTGTTATACAGTAGATCCCAACTCTCTGTGTTAATAGTCTTTCTTTGTTATACAGTAGATCCTATTTTTCTGTAGGTCAGACTTATCCTGGACCCCGTGACGGACTCCGTTTGGAGAGATATGCAGAGCTTTGCCTGTTTGGCATGTGAAATTTTCCTGAAGGACCAGACTTCATTCCAGGACAGTTCCTGGTCCCTAGAGGATCGGTTCTCTTACCTGTGTCAGGTGTACAGGGAGAATCCTAATGAGATACCCAGGTAAATGTCAGGACAGTTCTTGGTCCCTAGAGGATTGGTTCTCTTACCTGTGTCAGGTGTACAGGGAGAATCCTAACGAGATACCCAGGTAAATATCAGGACAGTTCCTGGTCCCTAGAGGATCGGTTCTCTTACCTGTGTCAGGTGTACAGGGAGAAACCTAATGAGATACCCAGGTAAATGTCAGGACAGTTCCTGGTTACTAGAGGATTTTATTTTAGAAGATTGTAGTGTCACACCCCATGTAGCTCATTATGTTTTCATTATAAGAAAAATTTGAGTGAGGATCGCAGAAATCAAAATGACTACTTATAAGAGATTTACAGTTGATCAGGACATCAACCCCAAAAAATTGATGGAAAAATACGAATACTAATATGGCAAAAAAAAAAAAAAATCATGTAACTTAAATAGTTATTACAGAGATTGGTATGAAGTAAAACTGAAACTTTCATGTTTCAGATGCATTGCTTCCCTTCTTGAAGAAGTTCTCTATTTACACAATCCTCAGCCAGTTGATGATATTGCCACTAGAGGGCACCTCTCTCTGTTCAAGTACCCCACCGTGAGTTCCCGTGGGTTACCACCCCCAACGCCTGCCCAGATCTTGCACCCTTTTGTGGACTTGTTGCCATTCCCCGGTTACTTTCCCCAACTGTACGAGTGTATCTGCAACCTCAGACACAAGGACCAGGAGATTGATCAGATACGATGGAGGAAAATCAACACACTAGAGAAGGACAAACTAATCAAGGTCATCTCCCGCGAGAAGGTCACCATTCTACAGCACTTCCTGGAGGAGAATCAGGGTTGCTATGGTGAGGAGGGAATCGAGCTGGTGCTGCCTTACGTCCGGGAATTGTTCACTCGAGAGGATACTGCAGTCCAGGCAGCCTGGTCACTGTTCAATCTCATTGGGCAAGAACTGGGACAAAAAGAAACGGCCAGAATCTTTTTGCCATATCTGGTGAGAATCTTCAACGTGGAACAGTCTACACCTAAACACATGAAGATCTACCATCGCCTGTTTCTGGTTCAGCTTCTGGTGAGGCTCGGACTGAATGTGTTCATTCACAACTTCTCCAGTCTCCTCGTGGAGGCTTCAGCAGGATATAGGGACTATGTGCTGGAGGATCTCTATGTAGATAGTGTGTTTACCAACATTCCAGGCTCCCAGAAGGACTCCACCACAGAGTTACCTCCCCTGAAGGAGGAGTGTGTTAGTGATGAGGAATCGCAGTCCTACGAGGACACACTCCCTGTGATGGAGGGAAGTGAAGACGAACTTGCAGAAGATTTCCCATGTATCCTTGAGGACAGTCCACAGGCAGAAGCTGGATCTATTGATGATGAGGAGGACATTGCTCGGCTGAGCGACGCCTCACAGGATGAGGACCGGACGTCGATTCACAGCTTGGCGGGGTTGATTGATCCCGCACAGCGAGAGGAGGCAGTTAGTGATCTGGAGGAGGAAGACTCTCAGAGTTTGCAGTTTCAGGTGAGATAGGATAAGTGATATCTGAGTAGGTCAGACATGGTGTAAACAGATTGATATATAGACGATAAAAAATTATATCTGTAGGTAATACACGGTTTGAACCGGTTATGTAGACCATACAAATGATATCCGTGTAGGTCAGACACGGTCTGAACAGGTTATATAGACCATACAAATGATATCCGTTTAGGTCAGACACGGTCTAAACAGGTTATATAGACTATAGAAATGATATCCGTGTAGGTCAGACTATGTGTAAATGATGTAGTGAGAAAGACTGCATCAGTGATATTATGTCAGCTAGACCGTATACATACAGTGTTAGTCAGAATATATATATAAACAACAAAATCTCAGAATAAAGTGAATAGAGAAAATGGAATGAATATCTGGTATTAAACTACGTAATATGTTTACGGTGTGACCATTTAGACGAGTGAAGACCCATAACGTCTTGCAGCGCGACTTTAGGCAATTCATTTAACATGGGAAATATAAAACGGTTGATGTAAACAGTGCATTGTGATGTCATCATTAGCTGCTATTGTTTTTCTTGCAAACCAATTTATCCACAACAAAATATACGAAGGTATGGAAAAGCTTGTCTGGAATCAAAAGTCATTTGTGGTACTTTCCAAACTATTTATTTATTTTATTTACGGGTCAGTGAAGTATACTGCAGTGACGGTGGCATTTTTCCGAAAGCATTATGGGTAGTCCCCATCATTTTTCAGCTAATGAAGAGCAAATTATGTGACTCAATTGTGTAATCATTGGAGCAAGCTTCTCGAGCTTTGCTCGCTATAAAGATAAATAGACTCACCGTTTTCTCTGTAAGCCTTTAGTTGAAAAGTGTGCAGCATGTTTCACAGAATGCAGAGTTTTCACGGCTTCATCAAAGTTAACAAATTCTGTACCCAGTATTACATGTATGTTGTTGTTGACGGTTAGAAAAATTAATGTAAGAAGTTATGATTCAACCCTTGAAAATATACAATTATTTATAGTTAGATTTAAAAAATGAAAAAAAGGAACAAAAATGAATTAAAATCTTGTAATATGATCATTCATATAAGATTACCAACCATTTATGGTAATATTCTAAACAAACACTTTTCATGAAAAAGAAAAGTAGGTTTGGAATGCAGAATTGGATTTAAATAGAATAGAATTTTGCTGTAGGATGATGCTGAGAGTCCAAAAAGAAGCTCACAAACCGTCACAGGAAGTAAAGGCATGGTCCGCAGTGAGACTGATGAATTTGCTAGAACCATGTCCGAGAAGTCGGAGTCTGAAGTCATTAATATCAAGGACGTTGCCACGGAGAGCATCAAGTGGTTGTCACGCCGACTGGGCTGTGTTCTGACTGCTAAATTCCTGTCCAGGAATTTGATTCGTATGCTGACATTGTGTTACCTTGGCGATGAACAACTTATCACCATCACAGATTCAGGTCAGTGTGGATTTTTCCTGTAAACCACTTTTATTCGCTTGTGGAAAATCTTCTCAAGATTTCATGCACCCCATTGTCACAAATCATTGCTATTGTTTATATGAGCCGTCCCAAGCAAAAACCATGTGAATTTTTTTCGAAAATTATTTTTTGATGTTAAATGAATGTATACACCATAGACATCATTCCCTAAAACTATTAAAGATATATTCAGTGTCGTTAATATTTTACAGGTAATCAAAGACAATAACTATATTTGAGCAATGACGTCGTTTTATTGCTTTGACGTTAAGTCACTTTTGAGAAGTAGGGTGGGCTTTATCCCCAGCGTTTGTCTTTACAAAGGCTTAACGAAATATAGTACTACCTTCAGACTCACCTGATGGCTAGCACATTTTTTTTATTTATTGTTTGTTTGTTTGTGGATATACATGTATGTGGTTAAATTATGTAAAGTGTAGATTGTTTTATTGGCCTTAATGTTGCAAATATTTGGTTCAGGCCCTGCTCAGGATTTCTGCCCAGTAATTGACATTTTAGATTTGAATGTAGATTATTATTATAAGATATATAAAGAGAAGTATATGTCACATGAGAAAATTGCACATTTTCGTTCAACAACATAATAAAAATAAGTAACTGGTTAAAATGTCATCATTGTTTAATAGTTGCAAGAAACTGCTGCTATATGAATCTATATAAACTAGGTGTGGAAAGCAGAGAAATCCTTTTGCAATAGGTGTACAATAGAGAAAATACCACTATAGGAGTTATTGCCCTTGACAACATTTTTAGCTCGCTGGGATAAATGTCCAGAGAACTATTGTGTCATGACCCCATTATAATCGTCGGTGTCACACTTTAAGGAAAACACTCTAACCTTGGCTATCTTTTCAATGAAGGGGGATAGGACTTGATAGTCCACATATAGATACCTCATAACCAGGCCTTTCATATGGTACCAAGACTTGTTAACGTGACCTTGGACTTTGACCTACTTTTCTTGTGCTTTAACCTACTTTTCTTGTGCTTTAACCTTTGCTAGGGCTTCGATATTACCTTGATTGAAGAATATTGAAATTTTCAGACCAAAATGGCTATTGTGGACCGTAATCCTTTCTAGATCACTGAAAACTCTGAGAGTACAGTGGAATCATATGTATATTTTGTATTATAGAGAAACGGTTCAATAAGACATCCCGCCTGGTGTTTGGTGACAGAAATGCCCACAAAGTTTTGGAATGTTTGTCAGAAATTTCACAGCTGTATGGAGAGCAAGTGGTTCTACTGCAGTATATACCCAGTACTGTAGATATGGTGAGTGTTATTGTACACACTGAGTACTGTAGATATGATGAGTGTTATTGTACACACTGAGTACTGTAGATATAGTGATATTGTACACACTGAGTACTGTAGATATAGTGAGTGTTATTGTACACACTGACTACTCTAGATATGGTGAGTGTTTTGTACATGCATAGCGCATTGATGAAAAAGTTTTCCGTCCAATGTTTTGTTTGATACATGCATCAAACAAAGAATTATAAGTTTTATTTCTTATCATTTAATTATGTTTTTAAGATAGAAAAACAAATAGCTTCTCCCATCAAAAATCTTGAATTAGCGTTTTTGAAATGGCGCGTAGGAATACATATACGTAAGAATGAAAACAACAACAAAACGGCATGGCTGTGCGTTCAGGTCAGGAACAGTTACTGTGCAGATTTAAATGGATTATACGCCAAATTAAAGGTGCAATGGTTAAAAGCTGAATTAAATATAAAGGAAGATAACAAGTGGTGACTGGATTTATGCTGCATTGTGTTGGAGGAGACGTTGAACACTGGTTGTGTTGTTGGAACGGTGGAATGCAACTCGAGCCGACATTTCAATATCGAGTAAAAAGTTCAACACCTCTTCATCTAAAACGCACTCGTTGACTGAGCCCCATATAATGCAGTTCAATTTAATTAATATTTACCAGATCAGAAGTCGCCACTTAAATTGCTGTCATGTTATCGATCTTGTAAAGCAGATGATTCATACCAGAAACTCGTGTAATCTGTCTATTTCTACCAGTAAGTGGTCTACGTCATCAAGTTGACTATTCTGCCATGTCATCGCCTATGTATGTTGTTTCTTTAAATTAATTTGTATTTTATTCATATCTTTAGTTGTGCTGATTTTTGATAGCAATGAAAAACAAAAATCAAATGAATGAATTTCGTTATATATAATGCTTGTATGGAAAATCCCGTTCTATAAATAGCGCTAAAATTAGAACGGGGAAGACGCATTCCAGAGAAAAGTAGTCCCGTGTGCTTAGTGCAGATGAACTCCTAACGAAATTTTGACAGAGAAATCAAACAAATTTTTCAACCAATGAACATCGTTTTTAAGTCATCACTTTAAAAGTTATTAAATGGTACCTGCATCAAAAAAAGAATTATACTTTAAGATTTACATAATGTATTTCCTAAATAAGGAGTAAGGATATTCATATTTTGCCGTGTAACCTTGACATTGATTTTTTACCCATTTCCTCAAAAACAAAAATGTTGATACTTTTTTTGAGATATTAGAAAGTGGGCTGTTATATTCCACATGTATGTGCATATTAAATGAGACATAGGAAATGATATGGCAATATTTTAACTCGTAGCTTCAAAGTTGATCTTTGACCTACTTTTTTATAATTCAAATACTTAATTATATAAACTCATATTCTGATTGTGTACATTTCTTCACTGGAGTGTTTCTTGGAGTATCACTTAATTGTCTACAAGAATTTTTTGGCTTATTTTTAAAACTGGCTTATTATCAGAATTGGCATCTATCAAAAATCTTGTAACAAACTGCATGATTGTAAAACTTTTTTTTTTTTTTTTTTTTTTACATGTATGAATCACTTTTAAAACATGCAGGAAAGTATTCTTTTTCATATGAGTAAAACTACATCCAAGTTGAAATTGATGTTGTTTAATGTGCCCCTCTACCTCATTTATCAGAGGGAGCTGCGCAGTTTTTGATTACTGTAACAATATTTTTTAGTTCACCTGAATAAATTCAGGTGGCCCATTGCAATTGGTCTGTATTCGTCATCGTGCATTAACAATTGAACATTTTAAACTTCTTGATAACTACCATTCCAATTCTTTTCAAATTTGGTATGAAGCATCTTTAGGACAAGTGGGACATAAATTGTGAGTTTCAGGATTCCTGCACCCCTGGGGCCATAAGGGCTGGGCAAAAAGTGACCAATTTTAAAAGATCTTCTTCTATAGAACCCCCACATGTTTAAGAAAAACTAAATGCATAGCAATGTAGAGCAGGAAGGCCTCTACTAATATTGTAAATTTCATGATCCCCAGGGTAGAGGTTCTGACTCCATGGTGGGTCCAATCTTTGTATATAGTATTTATGTGTAAAACGTTTAAAAGACATCTTCTTTAATGCTACTGAAACTAAATTGAAGCTAAATGGATATTAAGAATGAACAGGTAGTCCTTTACCAAAATTGTAAATTTTATGATTCCAGGGGAAGGGGTTTGGTATTAGGGTGGGGCCAAAATGGTCAGTGATTAAATGTGTTAACAATTGAGTATTTTTAACTTCTTGATAACTACCATTCCAATTCTTTTGAAATTTGGTTTGAAGCAACTTTGGAACAAGGCTGACATAAATTATAAATTTCATGACTCCTGCACCCTTAGGGCTTTAGAAGCATGACAAAAACTGCCAAAAATTGACCAATTTTCAAAAATCTTCTTCTCTAGAACCCCACATGTGTAAGAAATACTAAATGCACAGTGATATAGAACAGAAAGGCCTCTACCAAAATTGTAAATTTCATGATCCCCAGGGTAGAGGTTCTGACTCCAGGGTGGGACCAAACCTGGTATATCGTGTACATGTATATGTAGTACTGTCTTCTTTAATGCTATTGATACTAAATTGAAACTAAATAGCTATTTAGAAGAAGTAAGTAGTCCTAAATTTACCAAATTTCATGATCCTAGTGAGTAAGTGTTTGGTTCCAGGGTGGAGCCAATATTATTATAGTAATTATTGTCTTTATCATTTGAAAGACTTCTTGAAGTTTGCTGATATGGTATGAAAACTAAATGTGCTTTTGCTGAATACCGGTACTAGCTTAGGTATTCAGAACAGGAAATGTTTAGTAGCCCTTGGGATGAGTGATACTTTTAAATAATACTCAGGTGACCGATTAGGCCTGTGTGCCTTTTGTTTGTTGTGTAATAATTCTTGTATGTGATATAATTTTCTTTGCCAGGTGGCTCTGGCCAAGAAGAGGTTGACCCAGAAAGGAGAAGCGGGGTTGATTAGTGCCCTGGTTCTAATGAGAAACCTGTTACCTCTCCTCTCAGACTCCAGCCTGATGGACACATTACAGGTAGTAATCAAAGGAGGGTAACATTTTTAAATGAATAAACTACTGTACAGTGTATAATATACAGACACATTAAGTTAGTGAATCAAACGAGGGTAGCAATGAATAAACTACTGTACAGTGTATGATATACAGACACATTACAGGTAGTAATCAAACAAGGGTAACATTTAATGAATAAACTACTGTACAGTGTATAATATACAGACACATTACAGGTAGTAATCAAACGAGGGTAACAATGAATATACTACTGTATAATATACAGACACACTACAGGTAGTGAATCAAACGAGGGTAACATTTAATGAATAAACTACTGTACAGTGTATAATATACAGACACATTAAGGTAGTGAATCAAACGAGGGTAACATTGAATATACTACTGTATAATATACAGACACACTACAGGTAGTGAATCAAACGAGGGTAACATTTAATGAATAAACTACTGTACAGTGTATGATATACAGACACATTAAGGTAGTGAATCAAACGAGGGTAACATTGAATATACTACTGTACAGTGTATGATATACAGACACATTAAGTTAGTGAATCAAATGAGGGTAACATGTAATGAATAAACTACTGTACAGTGTATAATATACAGACACATTAAGGTAGTGAATCAAACGAGGGTAGCAATGAATAAACTACTGTACAGTGTATAATATACAGACACATTAAGGTAGTGAATCAAACGAGGGTAGCAATGAATAAACTACTGTACAGTGTATAATATACAGACACATTACAGGTAGTAATCAAACAAGGGTAACATTTAATGAATAAACTACTGTACAGTGTATAATATACAGACACATTACAGGTAGTAATCAAACGAGGGTAACAATGAATATACTACTGTATAATATACAGACACACTACAGGTAGTGAATTAACGACTTAGGTCTGTCGGGCCAGGATTCGAACCCTGGCCGTCCGCATGCGGGGTGAACGCAGCGGTCTTTGGTGTTCTAAATGACAATTAATGAACGGTGAACGCATGGTGAACATTTTTTTAATGGTGAATGCATGGTTGAACGATTTGTGAATGCAAAACTAAACGGAGAGTGCATGGTGACCACACAGAGAGGAACGCATTGGGAAAGAATGGAAAAATGATAAAGTAGAACGTTTCAAGGACTGTAGCTTGACTGTAAATTGATTGTGCATACGTCAACATGTATCATAGGTACCATTTTGTTCCGATCTTTCTCACCACGACAAGACCACAACATCAGTGCAATTAAAGGATTAAGGAGAAATTCACATCAACAAAGCTACACACTATGACCAAATAATTCAGTGTTGATATAAATTCAGATTTATAAGTCAATGTGAGAGGACTGTCCATTCAGTAATTGACATCAAATTTCTCGCATGATTGATTTGATTCTTTACAGTAGTAATGCAAATTTAAGGAATTGAGTGTTTGTCCTGGTATGTGCAGACCGATGTACAGTATATAGTCATCAGACAAGGCAGCAGCATTGTGGCTTACAAATTTCTTATGAAGATCTTCAAAAGAAACTTTGTATCTAATCAAAATTATTAAATGTTTTCCACATAGAATATCTGCATGTCCATATGCACCAGGAATTGCCCCTGAACATCAGCATTTTTTAAAGAAATAAATGTACAGCTAATACTACAGCAGCATCCTGTAGTCTCATTCACAATGCAAGTAAATCTGTTAACTTTTTTTTCTGTTTGAAGGAGACAATCATTAAGGAGGTCTTGGGTCCCACCATTAAACTGGTCTCCTCCCCCTCACATCACTTTCCTGGTGGTAGCTCCATTAGGACAGTAATTTGTCACAAACTGGTGGACGTGGTGTATGTGATTGGCCTCCGACTTGGATTTGAGCAGACCAGGAATCAGTTGACAGGAGTTGTTAATGAATTTTTCGCATCATTCAACCAGGTGTATGGGCAACAATTAATCAAATCTGAGTCATCTAAAAGTTTGACAGATTACAAGCAAGGAAGAGGGAATAGAGGTGAGAACCAGATAACAGCTAGTCTGTGAATAGCAGAAATTTTAAACTTTTCATGAATTCATTGATGATTGGTTATTTTCATAATGTATCTTAAATTGACAAGTTTCAGTGATCCTCGGCGAGATTGTGAATTCTAACAAAAGGACACCTTAGGGTTGCATTTGGCAAGCTTTAACACTAATCGTAAATGGGGTAAAATACGCAACCATTAGATATTAACCTTTCCCAGTAAACATAGTAAATAAATTGCATTAAATCTGCATTAAAAAATTGCCACCATTTACAGCTCATTTTGCTTTAAATTTTATGAAGTAAAAAATGATTTTCTTGTATCCAACGTAGTCTGAATTTTTCCATTATAACTACTTACACTTATGTAATACCGTATATACTCACCCATAAATCTGATTTTTTGGAGTTATTTTAGTCCAAAACTCTATGTCCGACTTATAGGAATGTCCTGAGAAGATTAGTATTTTTTTGGATGGCGTAATGTATAGCCTAGTATTTTTTAAACAACAAAAACATGGACGAAATAAACAAAATAATAACTGTTTAATTTGTTGAGAATAAAAAATGAAATATCGATGTCATATCCCAAAATATTATTGGAACAAAGATAAATACATAGAGTATTGATATGAAATTGATTTGTCGAAAAAAAAAAATCAAATGTCGGTGCATTTCTCAAAATATTATTTGAGACACAGATAAAAACATTAGAGCATTGATTTGAAATTATCAACTGATTTTTGAAAAAAGTTAGACCGACTTATTAATAGGTCAATGGCAATTCCCTCCAATATAACCTAAAAACTATACAACCGACTTATAGGCGAACCGACTTATAGGCAAGTATATACGGTATATGCCATGGTATGAATTGGATACACCTTAGTTAAAAACAGTCTGTTTTACAAGTACATGTAGATCCAGAATTTGATTTTCTTTGATTTACCAGCTGTGAAAATTCTTATGTCTAACAAGGTAAGTTTTACTTGAAAACATACTAGAAGGTCTTGAAGGGCAGATCAAAATGAGACCACAGTAGGGATTTTAAGTTGAGATATTTATTGGAAAATTCATATGATATCTGTCTTTTGTGTCAATCAATGGTAAAATAAATTGGTTCCCATCATTACTATCAGTACTTTGATTTTTATTTCCATATCAGGTGGTTCCTCTGATGACTATTGTAACATTAAGATAGACTCCAGCACTCAGGAATACATGATTGGAACCCCTGTCAGTGTCACAAGTTTAGACTTGTCCCATAATTCTTGGACGCTTCGCAAATCTCACTCGCTGGCCTTCAACATGACCGATGACAAAGGTATGAAAATTCATAGTTAGTTTAAATTTACCTGATCTTGTAAGCTGTTCAGATTTAAATTTGTTCATCTTTGTTTCATGTTTGTCATCTATCTGTTGTTGACGTTTCATGCATTTTACGCCTTCTCTAGAATCAATCGATAAATTCTAACCAGACTTTCTACAAAGCATTCTTAGATGAATTAAACTCAAGTCTGCATGTTGTTAAAATGAAGAGACGCACCATCTTACAATGGTGGTGATTAAGAAATCTATATTTGTCAATTCTGTAATGTTTTGATGAGAACAAATAGGCTGGGCATGTTAGGTTTTGATATTGTGATAGAGGAGATGCTCCTTTGGTACATACAGTTAATTCTCGAATTATTGCCACTCAGTTCATCGCCATTTTCGTTATAACACCGCATTTTTCAAAGAACGTTTTTCCTATTACTTAAAATTCTTGTTAAAACGCCAAATTCACCATTTGCCATGGTATTTTCATTACAAAAGTCTATATCAAAGTGTTAATTATCTTGATAAACCACCATGGATACATGTGATCAGTGATGCGGAAAATTGGTCATTATCAATCTTCAGCATACACCTGGACAGAAGGTACCCAGTCTTAAATAAACAAGATAATCACTCATCTTAATATGAATTGTTGTCTTGTTGTTTTTACCTCATCAAAAAATATTTCAGATTAGCTATGGCTTCGCCACTAAAGAGGTTTCTGTTGAATTTCTAAGAAAATGATATAAATTATTACATACCTAGGAAACCACGCGAAATGTACACAACAGGAAATCTCCAATTATTCTACTGTTTTATGGGAAAAGTCCATAAAAAGGAAGACAATGGGTGATATTTTGGCTCAAAAGGGTGAAATACTCGTTGATCTTTATCCAGTTAATGACTGCTCACCTACCAGGAAACAGCCATGCGATGCACTAAATACCGACACTGGACAAGGTTGAAACATACTGTGTCTTGTATGTGTATTGTTTTGAAATGAAGCCTTATTATTGATAAAACTATTTTAATCATGTTAGATAGAAAATTTGGAAAAATAATTATGAGATATTTTTACATTCAGTTTGTACATAAAGGAAATATAACTCTTACACATACAAAAAAAGTAACTCTTTCTGCCCAAGATGGCGGAAATTCAATTCATTGCCAAATTCGTTATAACGCCATAGATTCAAAAGAACAAAAGGTGGCGGTTTATCGAGAGTTGACTGTACTATATACTTGGTACTGTCTACAAGTATTGAAATTCTGATTATAGCCTAGTAGTTCCGATACTTGCTTATCATCAGGACCCATTTGCATGACTGTAAGTTAACTTTAACAGACAGTTAACTTCCCATTAACTCCTACATTTATATAGCGTTAACTGTCAGTTAAACTCAGCTCATCTTCATGCAACTGGGCCTAGAAGGTTCTAGGTTCATAATACCCAATAGTTATATCAAACCTATGTGAAAGAAGTCTAAAATGATACACTGTAGTTTGTACAATGAGAGGTGAAAGTCAAGGATGTTTCAGAAGAGACCTTGAAATTGGAGGTCTAATGGCACGATAAGCATACATTAAACTGTGGCAGGTTTGATTACCATGCTTAGATCAAAATTTGTTACAATTGACCTACAACTGGTGATGATCAACTACCAAAGTCTTTTGACCAAAGGATAATCTTAACTTTATACTTTGTGGTAATTTTCACTGAAAATTTTTGTGGAAATAATGAATTCTAAACAAAAAATAAGAATTTGCAAACCACACAGCTATATATTTGAGATACAGTCAAAACTGCCATAACGACCCACTGTATTAAGCGACTCACTGTCGTATGTGACCATAAAAAGTTCACCCCATGACGTTACTCTATATATTGTACCTGTATTAAACGACCACCTGTCTGACGCGACCAACGACCATGAATTTTACAACCTTTTCGTGTATTTTCACGAAATTTTACCTCTATTTAACGACTGTACATTTTTCGATTATGTACAACGTGATTACTACTTTTGATTTCGGTTGAGCCGACTATTCTGGGAATTATCGCCCCTAACACTTTCGTTTTGAAACACATGACTATTCTGGGAATTATCGCCCCTAACACTTTTGTTTTAATACGCACAGTTTGGCGGTGATGTTGTTTAGTCGATCCTCTGAATAAATAATTATACCCAAGCTGTCAACATGCAGTGTCGTGTGTGGTTAATTAATAAAACCCGAGTTGTTGTTTATTTAACAAAATCAAGGATCAGGGAATCAAGGCCGGTGTATTTGAAGGTGTGAATTTCGACAAACTTTAAGAAGTGCCGAGTAGACTAGATCGGAAATGAAAATCTACCACTTGTTATACCATTATGTTCAACAGAGTAAAAATTTTGTCCAATTGTGATATAAATCAGGTAAATATTATGCATAGGACTGAAATTTTAAACGGAGTATTCGCAGTTTTTCTGCATGAGATACTCTCGGTTTCCAGAATAATGACTGGCACTAGTGGCTCACTTCGACATGCCCCGAGTATTTGACACGTTCGAGTTCAAGAAAGTTGCCTGCATTAGTTCTAAGCTTAAAAGATTTGCTGTACATGTACAATGGATATTGTAATTTATTTAATGTTTCTCAAATTGAATAACATATCTCCAGCATGTATTGTACAAAAGGAGACGCAACACTTCACCATTTGCTTTCTTACCACAAGCATTGCATTTTTAGCTCTTCTGAGCCAAAGGCTCAAAGAGCTAATGCTATGGCCATTTGTGCGGTGTGCGGTGTGCGTAAACTTTTTAGAAAAAGGGCTATAACTCAAGAACCCCTTGGCCAATTTTTTTCAAATTTGTTACAGGGTATCATTGGCCCAAGGGCTTTCATACATACTAAATAAAGGGATGTGACCCTTTAACAAGGGGAGATAATCAGGAAAATACAAACAAAAATAGTGGTTGCTAAAAAATCTTCTTCTCAAGAACCACAGGGCAGATTATCACCAAACTTACACATAAGGATGAGGATATGTTGTAGATTAAAAATTGTTCAAGGCATTACCCTGGGGCAAAGGGCATGGTCTCAAGGTCACTTCAAAGTTGACCTAAATTTAAAATTTTTTTAAATTCCTTAAATCTTAGATATTTTAGTCAAATTTTGACAGTTGATGCATCTTAGGACCTTGTGTCAAGTTGTCAAGTTGTCTCAAAAGTAGGTCACGGTGAACTACTTTTTGAATTTTGCAGGTATTTATTTTAAAATTAATTTTGATGCATATCTTGGACACTTTGAAGCCTATGATCATCAAAACTTGTCAGTTGGTGGATCATGGGACCTTGAAATGCGTCAACTGAAAAATAGGTCACCGTGACCTACTTTCTGAATTTTATGGCTTATCATTTATAGATATATTTTAAGTTGTTATTTCAAGTACCGAGAGGTTTAGAATCATCAAATCTTGTAAGTTGATGCATCTTGAGGCCATGAAACATGTTTATAAAAAAGTAGGTCACAGTGACCTACTTTTTGAATTTTGCAGATATTCAAATTTCACATTTTCAATTTTAGATGCATATTTTGGGCACTGTAAAACCTAGGATCATCAAACTTTGTCAGTTGATGCGTCGTCAGTCTTCGGTTTGTGTCGACCAAAAAGTAGGTCACCGTGACCTACTTTTGGTATTTGACAGCTAAATTACTATATTTCAGACACTATTTGACCTACAATCATCAAACTTTGTCAGTTGATGCATCTTGAGTCTTCGGAGTGTATCGACCAAAAAGTAGGTCACTGTGACCTACTTTTGGCATTTGACAGTTATATTTATATATTTCAGTCACTAATTGACCTACAATCATCAAACTTTGACAGTTGAAGCATCTTGAGTCAATGGAGTGTGTCGACCAAAAAGTAGGTAACCTTGACCTACTTTTGGAATTTGACGGCTATGTTTATATATTTCAAATACTATTTGACCTACAGTCATCAAACTTTGTCAGTTGATGGGTCTTGCATGTTCGAAGGGTTTCGACCAAAAAGTAGGTCAACTTGACCTACTTTTGGAATTGGACACCTATATTTATATATTTCAGATACTATTTGACCTACAGTCATCAAACTTTGTCAGTTGATGCGTCTTGCATTTTCAAAGGGTGTTGACCAAAAAGTAGGTCACCTTGACCCACTTTTGGAATTGGACGGCTATATTTATATATTTCAGATACTATTTGACCTACAGTCATCAAACTTTGTCAGTTGAAGGGTCTTGCATGTTCGGAGTTCGCTGACCAGAAAGTAGGTCACCATGACCTACGATTGGAATTTGACAGCTATATTTCAATATTCAGATACTAATTGGCTTAAAATCATCAAACTTTGTCAGTTGATATTTCTTGGGTTCTCAAAATGTGTAAACCAAAAAGTAGGTAACATTGACCTACTTTTTTTGAATTCTTAGGATTTAACTAAAGATTTAGAATACTAAGAGGCTAAGAATAGAAATGGTGGGGTTGTACAATTTATCAGAAGAGCGATTCTAGGCCCTTGGGCCTCTTGTTTAGTTACACTGTGGAAGTAGGCTATGCATAAATACCCTTTAGAACAAAGTGTTTATAAGTTTTAGAAAATTTACATGCAGTTTATAAATAAGTTATAAATCTCGTGTAAATCTGTAATATGAAATGCATGCAAAGTTTATCATTCTTAAATAGATCATGTAGATTAAATGTAATTTTTGATGAATAATAAATTATGATACAACACATTGTAATCTAGATTTTTAACTACAGTGTATTATTAATTTTATTTTACAACTATTAAAACCGTACTTGATATTCTTAATGATAAATTCCAAATACATGTAGTCATTTTCTCCATTGTACAAATTATTTTCGAAATTTCATCCATTAAATGCGGAAAATACGCAACCTGTATTAAGAGACCATCTGTCATATGTGACTTTTTTCCCATTCTCCGTTGGACGGTCTCTTAATACAGGTTTGACTGTACTTCGCGGTAATCTTTACTGAATATCTTTGGGGAAATATCTGGGTAATTTCAGCAAAGCACAGGATTTTGTAGCATTATAGTTTTAACAGACTCGATATTTTCTTTTGTTGAAACTTATAAAAATTATGTATAAAGGTGTGATTTATCAACCCTCTTGATAAGTTATAAAAATTATTATGATCAAAGGCATTAAGGAGTGCTGTAAATAATCATTGTTCTCTCTGTGAAAACAATGCTTTGGATATACAGTAGAGAAATGAAAAATTCGAACACAACCCTCTGGAATTTTGTTGTATGAAAGGTATCTAATAAAGGTATCCATAGTACCATTTGTTTACGGCAATAGGAAATGCAATAGTCTATGCTGACTCGTGGCAATCAGACAGCATGCTAATTCATTCTGCATGATTTTTTTTTTCACTTAATAAAATGTGTGGAAAAAAATTCTTGTGTATTTTTTTTACCCTGAGGGGGTATCTGACAAAACCAAATGACAAATGCAGGGTTCAAGCCCTGATTGTAGATTTCACACACAATTTTCTTTTAATTTGTCTATCTCAATACACAGAGGACTCCCCAGAGAGCACTGTTAAGGACACAGAGAAACTGAAGCAGGAACTGGCAGACGTCTTCAACCCCGAGCTTGCCATGGCATCCTACATCCCATTCCTCAGGATCTTTGGAAAGTCAGTTATTACGTGTACATATGTGAAGAGAAAAAAATGCTTGCCATTGATTAACAATTGTGCCTGTTTTGTTTTATTATTTAAATCTTTTATGAACCCATGCAAAAACTTCCATGCAAATCCTAAATACAAAGCAATGTCTTTACAGTACTCATATGGAGCAGTTCCTTCCCAATGAAGATCTCATCAGGCAGCTGTGTTCTCAGTACGACATGAGTGTAGGACAAACTTCTCCTGACAGTGCATCAGAACCCACCTCTCCTATAGGTAAAACACAGACCACCTCTCCTATAGGTAAAACACAGACCACCTCTCCTATAGGTAAAACACAGCCCACCTATAAGTAAAACACAGCCCACCTATAAGTAAACACAGCCCACCTCTCCTATAGGTAAAGCACAGCCCACCTCTCCTATACATGTAGGTAAAACACAGCCCACCTCACATATAGGTAAAACACAGCCCACCTCTCCTATAGGTACAGCCCACCTCACCTATAAGTAAAACACAGCCCACCTATAAGTAAAACACAGCCCACCTAAAAGTAAAACACAGCCCACTTCTCCAATAGGTAAAACACAGACCACCTCTCCTATAGGTAAAACACAGCCCACCTCTCCTATAGGTAAAACACAGCCCACCTCTCCTATAGGTAAAACACAGCCCACCTCTCCTATAGGTACAGCCCACCTCACCTATAAGTAAATCACAGCCCACCTATAAGTAAAACACAGTCCACCTAAAAGTAAAACACAGCCCACTTCCCCAATAGGTAAAACACAGCCTACCTCACCTATAGGTAAAACACAGCCCACCTTTCCTATAGGTAAAACAGAGCCTGCCTCACCTATAGGTAAAACACAGCCCACCTCACATATAGGTGAAACACAGCCCACCTCACCTATAGGTAAAAACACAGACCATGTAAAACAAACCACCTCTCATATAGGTAAAACACAGCCCACCTCACCTATAAGTAAAACACAGCCCACTTCAACTATAGGTAAAACACAGCCTACCTCACCTATAAGTAAAATACAGCTCACCTTTCTTATAGGTAATCAACAGCCTACCTCACATATAGGTAAAACACAGCCCACCTAACCTATAAGTAAAACACAGCCCACCTAAAAGTAAAACACAGTCCACTTCTCCAATAGGTAAAACACAGCCCACCTCACCTATAGGTAAAACACAGCCCACCTCTCCTATAGGTAAAACACAGCCCACCTCACCCATAGGTAAAACACAGCCTACCTCTCCTATAAGTAAAATACAGCTCACTTTTCTTATAGGTAATCAACAGCCCACTTCACTCAGAGGTATCTCACAGCCCACCTTTCTTAAGGGGGAAACAACAGGTAACATATTTTTTATGGTAAACAACAGCCCTTCTCTCTTAGCCCACCTCTCAAATAGGTGAACCACAACTCGCCTCCTTTATAGTTAAACAATTAATACCCCATCCCTCTTATGTGTAAATAACAGCCCACTTCTGAAATATAGATTAAATTACACCCATGTCTCCTACAGATAAACCACAGGTCACCTCTCCGATATTTGTAAACCTTACACAAAGTCCAACTCTCTTGTGTAATCTAGCCCAATTTTGCTAAAATATTCATACCAATATTTCTGGACCTGCAATATCAAACCGAGCTAAAACTTTGCTGCATTTTGATTACAGAGGAGTACATCCCTCCCCAGTCTTCCCAGCATTCCCTTCAGTTTTCTGCGGAAGTGACAGGAAACAAGATCGAGGTCATTAATACCCACACAGACATGATTCGATTCGGTCCCATTCACCGCTCTTCTCGGATCCTCACCCTGGACCCTGATGAAACAAAGTGGTAGGTGATGAAAGGCCTTGTGTTGAAATGTAAAACCTTAAAGGGGCATGGACACGATTTTTGATTGATTAAAATTTACTGTATTTTATTATAAAAATAAAGATCTTTTATAAATAAGAGGATGAATATTTTTACACAGGGTATACTTTGTAAATTACATAAAATCTGGCTCCCAAAAATCTGTTTGTCAACACGCTTGTCATATCAAGGAAAACCATGTGCGGAGGTGAGAACACCAATATTCATAAAAAGTGTACATGTGTCAAATGCATTCAACCTTTTGACTCACATTAATGATAGGTCAATTTAGGGAGCAAGCACAAAGAAGAGAAATTTTTCATTGTTAAATATTTTTGATGGAAGTTGAGTTACGTGACATGTAAACGTAAACGGGGCTCGTGCCTTAATTGTTTTGAAACTGAAAAGTTTAGATATCTGAAATACATCTTTTGCATCAATTTCTGTTGCTACGTTTTACACGCATCATATTCTATATTATGAATTCAATATTCTAAAAAAGATTTTGTATCAACTTCCTGTCCATGCCCTTGAAGTTTTTGACAATCTTAGACAACATTTTGATTTTATTCACTGCATGTCCTATCTTTGTATGTGACATTTCTACTATTTAATCTTAATCATTGCCCTACACAACAAAGTTTAGTGCTTTTATGCCCCCTTATCAAAGATTAGAGGGATGTTGTTTTTGGCCTGTCTGTCTGTCTGTCCCAAACTTTAACCTTGATATCTTTTAAATAGTGAATGATAGGGCATTCCTTCTGGCACAACCTATTTTGGTACCAAAGTTTTTGACCATGGAGTTTGACCAACTTTTAAGAAAGGTTAACCTGGGCAATATCTCCCAAAGTATCTAAGTCAGGACTTTCATATTTTTTGTACACAAGATTCCTCCTGACAAGACTTTTCATTTGTTTCTTTGTTGTCACCATGGACATAGTGTTTCACAAACAGACTTGTTTCTTTGTTGTCACCATGGACATAGTGTTTCACAAACAGACTTGTTTCTTTGTTGTCACCATGGACATAGTGTTTCACAAACAGACTTGTTTCTTTGTTGTCACCATGGACATAGTGTTTCACAAACAGACTTGTTTCTTTGTTGTCACCATGGACATAGTGTTTCACAAACAGACTTGTTTCTTTGTTGTCACCATGGACATAGTGTTTCACAAACAGACTTGTTTTTTTGTTGTCACCATGGACATAGTGCTTCACAAACAGACTTGTTTCTTTGTTGTCACCATGGACATAGTGTTTCACAAACAGACTTGTTTCTTTGTTGTCACCATGGACATAGTGCTTCACAAACAGACTTGTTTCTTTGTTGTCACCATGGACATAGTGTTTCACAGACTTGTTTTTTTTGTTGTCACCATGGACACAGTGTTTCACAAACAGACTTGTTTCTTTGTTGTCACCATGGACAGTGTTTCACAAACAGACTTGTTTTTTGTTGTCACCATGGACATAGTGTTTCACAAACAGACTTGTTTCTTTGTTGTCACCATGGACATAGTGTTTCACAAACAGACTTGTTTTTTTGTTGTCACCATGGACATAGTGTTTCACAAACAGACTTGTTTCTTTGTTGTCACCATGGACATAGTGTTTCACAAACAGACTTGTTTTTTTGTTGTCACCATGGACATAGTGCTTCACAAACAGACTTGTTTTTTTGTTGTCACCATGGACATAGTGCTTCACAAACAGACTTGTTTCTTTGTTGTCACTATGGACATAGTGTTTCACAAACAGACTTGTTTCTTTGTTGTCACCATGGACATAGTGTTTCACAAACAGACTTGTTTCTTTGTTGTCACCATGGACATAGTGTTTCACAAACACATCTTATTTCTTCACATGGTCCTTCCGTCAGTAATGTTCTACAGGGTAGATTTGACTTGTGAGGGATGTGTAGATGTTTGATACAGTCGTTACTTGTTTCTGATGTTAACAATTGTCATTTATGTTCCTTTGTGATTCTCTGTTCTTCTGGTCTATAGGAGATTGTGAATTATATGTGTTGTTTTGTGACTCTATGAATTATACATTGTTTCCATTATGCAGTATTTGATTAGTATAAATCATTAGTTTTTAGCTCACCTGAGCCAAAGGTTCAAGTGAGCTTTTCTGATCAAAATTTGTCCGTTGTCTGTCGTCGGCGTCTTTGTAAACTTTTCACATTTTCATCTTCTTCTCCGAATCACTGGGTCAATTTCAACCAAACTTGATCAAAAGCATCCTTGGGTGAAGGGCTTTCAAGTTTGTTTTAATGAGGGGCCATGTCATCTTCAAAGGGGAGATAATCACAAAAATGCAAAATTAGGGTAGGGTCATTTAAAAATCTTTTTCTTAAGAACCACCTGGCCAGAGGAGCTGACATTTACGTGAAAGCTTCCTGACATAGTGCAGATTCAAGTTTCTTCAAATCATGGCCCCCAGAGGTAGGTTGGGGCCACAAAAGGGTATCAAAGTTTTACATCGAATTATATAGGGAAAATCTTTTTCTCAAGAACCAATGAGCCAGAAGAGCTTAAATTTACCTGAAAGCTTCCTGACATAGTGCAGATTCAAGTTTGTTCAAATCATGGCCCCTGGGGGTGGGTTGGGGCCACATTAGGGGATCAAAGTTTTACATATAGAAATATATAGGAAAAAATCATTAAAAATCTTCTTCTCAAGATCCACTGAGCCAGAAGAACTAAGATTTACATGGAAGCTTCCTAACATAGTGCAGATTCAAGTTTGTTCAAATCATGGCCCCTGGGGGTAGGTTGGGGCCACGATAGGGGATCAAAGTTTTACATGGGAATAAATAAAGAAAATCTTTAAAAAAAAAATTCTCAAGAACCAATAGTCCAGAAGAGCTTACATTTACATGAAAGCTTCCTGACATAGTGCAGATTCAATTTTGTTCAAATCATGGCCTCTGGAGGTAAGTTGGGGCCACAATAGGGGATGAAAGTTTTACATAGGAATATATATAGGGAAAATCTTCTTCTCAAGAACCAATGGGCCAGAAGAGCTGACATTTACATAAAAACTTTCTGACATAGTGCATATTCAAGTTTGTAAAAATCATGGCCTCCAGGGATAGGTTGGGGCCACAATAGGGACTAAGGTTTTACATGTGAAAATATATGGAAAGTCTTCACATATGGGCCAAGGTGACTCAGGTGAGCGATGTGGCCCATGGGCCTCTTGTTTCATTATACAATAGAAATGGTATTTTCTAACAGATGAAGAAACTTGTCAAAAATAAAAGCGCCTTAATTTCCCTTCATATAAATGATATGCTTGTTAAATGAAACTGCGCCAAAATATAAAACTAAGATTTGAAACTAACTTTTATTGAGAAATCTGCAAGTATTCCTGATGTCAAAATTACCCAATATACTGTAAAATACTCAGCATACTGTAGAATGTATATTGTTCTTTTTCAGTGAATATAAAGACAGACACAAACAGAGGCATCTGAAGGGTAACTGGCTGGCATACTGGGAACATGAACTAGGTACTGTGTTTGTGGGTAGAACATGAACTAGGTACTGTGTTTGTGGGTAGAACATGAACTAGGTACTGTGTTTGGGTAGAACATGAACTAGGTACTGTGTTTGTGGGTAGAGCATGAACTAGGTACTGTGTTTGAGATGTGGGTAAGGCTTTAGATGTAAAACTCCAGCAGACTCTGTCCCCCCAGTGGTCATTAATTTTATTTCTCTCATATCTACGTATGTAAGATACAGATATTCTATGAAAGAAAGGTATGTAAGATATTTCTATCTTTCATATCACGTGACGTTTATCTTACATATCCCGTGACGTCATAATCAATACACAACTAGCTTGCAACTTACCTCGCCTCGATTGACAAACACTAGCGTCTGCAAAGCTCTTGTACAAAAAATGACAGATTGTAATGTCCCTGATCATCTCCAGGTGTATGTGACCGGACACAAATATATACATTCCTTAAACAATTACTGCACACTCAACAATAGTTACAAATTCCTCGTACACCTATGTCATCCGGTGCATTATGCCAGTTCACAGAAACCCAGCCCACACGGTCTATTAGTTCTAGGCCTACCTCCACATTCACTCTGTCAACGTCTACTGTCCGTGTCTCAGGTGAAATAAGTGCCTTCAATGTCCATGAGACTCGAGTCCTTGCACGCGTGGAAAACGAAAGTCTAGCCATGCCCATATCCACCAACAAATACCACTTGGAATCTCTCTTCACACACTCGTCATTAAATAACTGCTCAATTAATATCAATATCAATGCTCCTCTAAGAAAAAAAAAAGCTTCATATTCTGATTAGGTCTGTCAAAATGTTTCGCGCTGATGGACTGTCGAGTTACGTCACGCATCACCCTGATTATTGATTTATTCAAAGAGGAATAACTCTAATACAATTCACTTATACACTCGTCGGCCGATTTTTTGTCGGCAACGTAGTTGCCAAAATGAGGGTCGTAGAATTCGATTCTGGTGTTATTTTTAGTGTACAGCGAAAAATTAATTAATTGGAAAATTCTCAAAATGGCGTCGCTGGGCACAAGGAAAACGGAAAACTCTAGAAATATGAGAGAAAAATACTCTCTTATGAGTTGCCATGAAATATTAAGGTGATTCCACCCTCGGGGTTGCAAAAAAGCGGTAAAACCCTCGGCAAAGCCTCGGGTTTCACAGCTTTTTTGCAACCCTCGGGTGGAATCACCTTATATTTCATGGCTACTCATAAGAGAGTCTTATAATCTTCATGTATACAGAAGAGTGTAAATGAGGTAGAGACTCGAGTTATAAGTGATAATGAAATGTAAATTATGATAATGAACTATTCTTTTCCCTTTCAGGTCTGAGTGAGAGGGACTCCTTGTTTAACTTTAAGCAGATTAGACTTCAGTCGTTTGAGGGTCACACCAGCAGCATACGAGCTCTAGTTGCCCTGAACAATGAGAATTCTTTCATCAGTGCCAGCAAGGACAAAACGGTCAAACTGTGGTCCATCAAAAGCTTTGGTGATGGAAACGGGAAGTAAGTTACAGGCAGAGGTTGTCCGTGATAATAGGAAAGAAGTTATAGTCAGGAAGTAAGTTATAGGCAGAGGTTCATGATAATAGGAAGGAAATTATTGTCAGGAAGTAAGTTATAGGCAGAGGTTCTTCATGATAATAGGAAGGAAGATATAGTCAGGAAGGAAGTTATAGGCAGAGGTTGTTCATGATAATAAGAAGGAAGTTATAGTCAGGAAGTAAGGTATAGATTGAAGTTGTTCATGACATCAGGAAGTAAGGAATAGACAGGGGTTGTTCATGATATCAGGAAGTAAGGAATAGACAGGTATTGTTCATGACATCAGGAAGTAAGGAATAGACAGGTATTGTTCATGATATCAGGAAGTAAGTCTCGATGGATCAGTGTTTTATTGACCTGTAGTGATCAGTACTTTTTATGATAGTAATTACCATTATGAATGATTTAAAGAATCCATTAGTTTGAGTGTTGTGAGACTATATTTATTATAGATTTCACTGACTGATGTGAGAATCCATTAGTTTGAGTGTTGTGAGACTATACTTATTATAGATTTCACTGACTGATGTGAGAATCCATTAGTTTGAGTGTAGTTGTGAGACTATATTTATTATAGATTTCACTGACTGGTGTGAGAATCCATTAGTTTGATTGTTGTGAGACTATTTATTATAGATTTCACTGACTGGTGTGAGAATCCATTAGTTTGAGTATTGTGAGACTATACTTATTATAGATTTCACTGACTGATGTGAGAATCCGTTAGTTTGAGTGTTGTGAGACTATTTATTATAGATTTCACTGACTGATGTGAGAATCCGTTAGTTTGAGTGTTGTGAGACTATTTATTATAGAATTCACTGACTGGTGTGAGAATCCATTAGTTTGAGTGTTGTGAGACTATTTATTATAGATTTCACTGACTGATGTGAGAATCCATTAGTTTGAGTGTTGTGAGACTATATTTATTATAGATTTCACTGACTGGTGTGAGAATCCATTAGTTTGAGTGTAGTTGTGAGACTATATTTATTATAGATTTCACTGACTGGTGTGAGAATCCATTAGTTTGAGTGTAGTTGTGAGACTATATTTATTATAGATTTCCCTGACTGATGTGAAAATCCATTAGTTTGAGTGTTGTGAGACTATTTATTATAGATTTCACTGACTGATGTGAGAATCCATTAGTTTGAGTGTTGTGAGACTATTTATTATAGATTTCCCTGACTGATGTGAGAATCCATTAGTTTGAGTGTTGTGAGACTATACTTATTATAGATTTCACTGACTGATGTGAGAATCCATTAGTTTGAGTGTTGTGAGACTATTTATTATAGATTTCCCTGACTGATGTGAGAATCCATTAGTTTGAGTGTTGTGAGACTATACTTATTATAGATTTCACTGACTGACGTGAGAATCCATTAGTTTGAGTGTTGTGAGACTATACTTATTATAGATTTCACTGACTGACGTGAGAATCCATTAGTTTGAGTGTAGTTGTGAGACTATATTTATTATAGATTTCCCTGACTGATGTGAGAATCCATTAGTTTGAGTGTAGTTGTGAGACTATATTTATTATAGATTTCACTGACTGATGTGAGAATCCATTAGTTTGAGTGTTGTGAGACTATACTTATTATAGATTTCACTGACTGATGTGAGAATCCATTAGTTTGAGTGTTGTGAGACTATACTTATTATAGATTTCACTGACTGACGTGAGAATCCATTAGTTTGAGTGTAGTTGTGAGACTATATTTATTATAGATTTCCCTGACTGATGTGAGAATCCATTAGTTTGAGTGTAGTTGTGAGACTATATTTATTATAGATTTCACTGACTGATGTGAGAATCCATTAGTTTGAGTGTTGTGAGACTATACTTATTATAGATTTCACTGACTGACGTGAGAATCCATTAGTTTGAGTGTAGTTGTGAGACTATATTTATTATAGATTTCACTGACTGGTGTGAGAATCCATTAGTTTGAGTGTTGTGAGACTATCTATTATAGATTTCACTGACTGATGTGAGAATCCATTAGTTTGAGTGTAGTTGTGAGACTATCTATTATAGATTTCACTGACTGATATGAGCTATATTACCCAGTGTTCCAATATGTTTTCAGGTGTAAATGTCAGGAGACCTATAAAGAACACAAGAAATCCATTTTTTCCATTGTCTACCTGGACTCTGTTCAACTGGTGGCTTCCTGTGACAGTACAGTTCACGTAAGTACTGAATTCAAATCACGAGGTCACTTTCAAAATCATATCGTCACTTTCACGTTAATATTTAATCATATGGTCACCTATACAATTATGCAAATACTGAATCACATGATAACTAACATCTAAGTACTGAATCACATGATTACTAACATCTAAGTACTTAATCACATGATTACTAACATGCAAGGTGAAGATAACGAACAGTGATCAATCTCATAACTCCTACAAGCAATACAAAATAGATAGTTGGGCAAACACGGACCCCTGGACACACCAGAGGTGGGATCAGGTGCCTAGGAGGAGTAAGCATCCCCTGTTGACCGGTCACACCCGCCGTCAGCCCCATATCCTGATCAGGTAAACGGAGTTATCCGCAGTCAAAATCAGTGTGCCAAGAACGGCTTAACAATCGGTATGAAACACGTCAGACAGCATTTGACCCAATGCGAGGTTGTATTGACGAACTAGATCGTTATAACGACCATAGAATTTGCGAAATGCTGACTTCAATCGAGACTGTTGAAATCCCTGTACCATCAACTTGTTTGTCAGTAGCTTACCTCGATTTAAAAACTGACTATAACCAGAACAAGCTCTTACATATCGAATCAGTTGAGATATATACATGTAAACACCATATGCAGGTGATAATGGAATATTGCTACATAAGTATTGAATCACATGATTACTAACATCTAAGTACTGAATCACATGATTACTAACATTTATGTACTTAATCACATGATTACTAACATTTAAGTACTGAATCACATGATTACTAACATCTAAGTACTGAATCACATGATTACTAACATCTAAGTACTGAATCACATGATTACTAACATTTAAGTACTGAATCACATGATTACTAACATCTAAGTACTGAATCACATGATTACTAACATCTAAGTACTGAATCACATGATTACTAACATCTAAGTACTTAATCACATGATTTACTAACATTTAAGTACTGAATCACATGATTAATAACATCTAAGTACTGAATCACATGATTACTAACATCTAAGTACTTAATCACATGATTTACTAACATTTAAGTACTGAATCACATGATTAATAACATTTGAAGTACTGAATCACATGGTTACTAACATCTAAGTTCTGAATCACATGATTTACTAACATTTAAGTACTGAATCACATGATTAATAACATTTGAAGTACTGAATCACATGATTACTAACATTTAAGTACTGAATCACATGATTAATAACATTTGAAGTACTGAATCACATGATTACTAACATCTAAGCACTGAATCACATGATTACTAACATCTAAGTACTTAATCACATGATTACTAACATTTAAGTACTGAATCACATGGTTACTAACATCTAAGTACTGCATCACATGATTACTAACATCTAAGTACTGAATCACATGATTACTAACATCTAAGTACTGAATCACATGATTACTAACATTTATGTACTTAATCACATGATTACTAACATCTAAGTACTGCATCACATGATTACTAACATCTAAGTACTTAATCACATGATTTACTAACATTTAAGTACTGAATCACATGATTAATAACATTTGAAGTACTGAATCACATGGTTACTAACATCTAAGTTCTGAATCGCATGATTACTAACATCTAAGTACTGAATCACATGATAAATAACATTTATGCAATGTTTGTTGACAGATATGGGACCCCTTTACCAGTGAGATAGTGAGACAACTCGATTCGAATGGATCCAATCAACCAATCACAGCCATGACTGCCTTGCCCTCCCCCAGTACAATGGTCATCACGGCAACCAATGAATCCATGCTGAGGTCAGTCAGAATTGACTATCATGGTCATGCTCCATGTTATTAAAGGGACTGATTCACGATTTTACCCAAAATTTTGTTTTTCACTTTTAATGATCAAAATCTACTGTCTAATATGTTTGAAAGATTTCACATGAAAATTAAGGTTATACATCATCACAGAAGCTCATTTTAGAGAGTTTATTATTTGTTTTGTAAACAAAGATTGCGATATGTTATTGTTTATGGAATTTTCAAAAGAAATGGATATCGATCTAAGTATTATTATATCTTTCATGTTTCAAGCATTTTTGGGGTGAAAAGTGTCATCTAAAAGTTAAAATTTGTGACTATGCAAAATTAAGATGCATTATATTACAAAATCAATATTTCACTTGTTTGTTTGTTTACATAAAAAGACTCGAGTCTTTGTTTACATAACACATATTTAAGGCTAAAATATTGCTTTCATTCATGCATTCAGAAGGTCAAAATTTTGGCTGTCAACATTAAATGAGTTATATTTCTAATGTTTAACATCAAAAATGAAAAATATTTCTATCAAAAATCGTGAACCAGTCCCTTTAAGACCCTACCACAAAGTGGTTGGGGCACATAGTTTTACCCTTGTCCATCCTTCTGTCATTCTGTGACACCCAGTTTACCAGACTTTTTTCTAAATGCCTTGAGATATTGAATTGTTTTTTGTATGCAGGTGTATATTGATGAGTTACAGATGTTCCGGTTTGTTGATTTTTTTATGGAGTTGTGCCCCTTTAATGTAGAAAAATTACTATTACGACCAGTCTTCTGGACTTTGTTTTTTCTAAATGCCTTGAGATATTAAACTGATTATTTGTATGCAGATGTATATTGATGAGTTACAAATTATGTTTGAGTATTAGTGGGGTTCGTTGATTTTTTTATGGAGTTGTGGCCCTTTAAATTTGAAAAATTAATGTCAGGATGAGTTTTCCAGACTTTATTTCTAAACTCCATGAGATATTGAATTGAGTTTATGTAGACATGTATACATTGATGAATTACTGATCGAGTTGGAGTTTTGTTTTGGTTCATTAATTTTTGATGGAGTTGTGCCCCTTTAACGTAAAAAAAACCCCCCAACTTACAACCAGTTTTCCAGACTTTTTCTAAACACCTTAAGATATTGAATTGATTTTTAGTGTGCAGATGTATATTGATGAGTTACAGATTGAGTTTGAGTATTGTTCCGGTTCGTTGATTTTTTTTATGGAGTTGTGCCCTTTTAATGTAGAAAAATTTATGTTAAGACCGGTTTTCCAGACTTTTTTTCCTAAGTACCTTGCGATATTGAATTGATTTTTTGTATGCAGATGTATATTGAAGAGTTACAGATCGGGTTTGAGATTTGTCACAGTTTGTTGATTTTTGATGGAGTTGTATTTATTTTAATGGCTGTTAATACATATAAAGGATTGTTGTTGATTTTTCATTGTACTAAATGTATGTAACATACTATCTGAATACCACATTCAATGCTATACTGTGATGGATTTCCTATATTTGCCTTTACTGCAGGCGGGGGCATCCGTGTCGTGCCCGTGTCGGCACGACACATCTAGTTTTTTTTCATGATTTTGTGTATTAAATATTTACATTCACTGAATCTTTTCTCATATATTTCTTTTGAAATTGACATTGCTTTCATCATAGACAATGAATACATATCTGTTGCAAACTATTGTTTGATCCAGTTTTTTTTAGTACCACCTTTTTTTGCATCATTAACAAATATGGAGCATCATCAAGGTCAAAGGGTGCATTTGACATAACGAATGGATCAACCATGTGATATTTTAGTACTTAAATCTAGTTTATATTTTTAAAAAATGAGTAAAAATATAAATATAAACAATGAAATGTCTTTCTTTGTTGTTTCATCAGATGATAAAGGTAGCAATCATTGCAGAAAAAAAAATTGCATAACCTGCGCATAATCTGCTTATGCGGGTTATGAATTTTTTCTGCAATGCTAGGTGCCTTCATCACCCGATAAATCAACAAAGAAAGCATTATTGTTTAAATGAAATGTACTTAGCATCAGAGAATTTAATTTAGAAATAGATTTAGTACATATAATTTTTTTTCTCTGTAAAATGGAAAAGAAAAGTATCCCAATTCAATGAGATTGTTTTCCCTCACATGATCACCAGTGAGAGATCAACTTTACCCATGTGAGACAGCCATGTGAAAATTTTCTCTCTCTCACTGCTGGGACGTCATTTGATTGTGACGTCATATATTTTCTATGATTTTACGTTACACGGTGAAGTAATATATTTTTCGATTGTTCTCTTTAGATTTTAATGTATATATGTAGCTCTCTGGTGGATAACCTTGGGTTTTTTAGTTTATCCTTGCAGTGTAAACCATTTTTGGGTATGCTCTTTCTGCCTATCTAATTAGTTTTTGCATTGAAGTTCAAATGAGGATTTTCATAATTTAGAATTTTCTCAAAGCTTCTAAATCTGTGCACTAAACTTTAGGTAAAATGTGAGAAAAATAATCCTTCATTATTTACTTGTGTGGGATAGAAAAATTCCACCTCAGGAACAAGATTCACCGTCTAGGACTTGGCAAAGCCTCGTCCTAGACTGCGAATCTTGTCCCCTCGGTGGAATTTCTCTATCCCACACTCGTACTAAAGAAGGATTTTATTATTTTTTTCAGGTACCTTGATTTACGATCAGCTGAGTATGCACACGAGTTTAAAACGTCAACGACATCAGCAGGTAAGTCACATGACCACTATGTAATTCAGGAGTTTTATCACTCTCTGACTTGATAATTCTAATTGACGGGTTTGATCCACTCCCTGATTTGATCATTGAGAGGTGTGATATACTACCAGATTTAATCATTGTAATTGATGGGTTTGATCCATTCCCAGATTTGATCATTGTACATTGACAGGTTTGATCCGCTCCCTGATTGTAATAGAGGGGTATGATCTGCTCCCTAATTGTAATTGATAGGTTTGATCCACTCCCTGATTGTATTTGACAGATTTGATCTGCTCCCTATTTGTAATTGACAGGTTTGATCCACTCCCAGATTTGATCATTGTAATTGACATGCTTGATCCACTCCCTGATTGTAATTGACATGTTTGATCCACTCCCTGATTGTAATTGACAGGTTTGATCCGCTCCCTGACATGCAGTCCAGACAACAGCTGGATAGCTATTGGATTTTCCTCAGGACTAATGTCGTTACTGGATCAGAGGACAGGGTACCTGATAGCTACCTGGAAGGGACATGAGGGCGAGATATTACAGGTACTAGAAAGTATAATTACAATAGAATGTCATCTCTCTCAGAACTGGTCAATCAACATACATGTATAATCCGTGGATGTCATTTCTGAACTTACAGGTGAAGGCCTTTGACAGAACTACTTTTGTGTCAACTTCTTTTGACAATACAATGAAAATCTGGAACTCTGAGGATCTAAAAGATGCCTGTATACTGAAAGGTGAGAGTCCAGGAGTGGGAGGATCTATGTTTTATGCATACTTGTGAAGGTTAGAATGAAAAGCAAGGACAGGGGTGGATCTATATTATAAATGTACTTAATAAAAGTTAGCCTGAAGAGCAATGAGTAGGTGGATCTAATGTTTTATACATACTTAGTGAAGGTTAATGTTTTGCACTAGGTGTATTATATATGTAGTTTTGCACTGTATAGTTACATTGTGAGGCAGTAGTGTTTTGTACTAAGTACCGCTAAGCCAGATACTTCTTTATGTTGGAATAATGTACTTGTCTTTGGTAAGCAGGTCACACTGAGCCGGCTCACTGCTTCACATTCTACAGAGACCAAGTCATCAGTGCCACCACCGGAAACAAAATTGGCGTCCATTCCTCGCTAGACAGCCAGGTAAAAATAAGATACTGATGTTCTAACCAGGTGTACAATGTAACTCTTTATATCACAGGCACTTGTTTCTGTAAATGACTTATGACCTCTGTATACTAATAACAACACAAGGTAACTAGCTTCAAATGACACCCCTGAGAATGTCGGCCTTTTGAGCTTCCAGGGAATATGCTATGTAAATGTATTTACTACCGTTGTATTGTACAATCATTCAACTTAAAAACCATGTATGACATGACTGCATTCATTGCCTCTTATCGCCGAAAACTGCAACAAAACATGGATTTTCCGTTTTATACCACGAAGTGCTATGTACTGATACCGCACAGAATGAAAATTGTATATTCGTTGTGTTGAAAAATAAAGTCTCATTGTTTTATTATCACAATAAATTGATACGATGTTTATTACCAAAAAATCTTGAACATATTGCTTTGTTAACAAAATAAAAATTTTGAATTGAAGACGCTGTACGCTATTTTTAGTTACTAAAAAAAACCAAAGCTGTTCGTACGTTTCGGGATTTTACATGTCATCAGAAGATAGAAGCTAAGACCTCCCGAGTGGAGATTTAAAAATATTTTCGTGTCGGAATCATTTCTGATGAAGATAATAATGAAATTATGACTTACTGTAAATACAACTTCGTTAACTAGTATGAGAAATATTTCTGCCAATTGCATGTTTCATGCAGATCTATGGAAAGTCAGAGAAAATACAGATAAAAGATTATTTGGAAGTATGCAAAATAGAGCAAGGAAAGTTTTTTAGTGATGTGTTATTGACTTTGTGGTATGTATTGATGTGGCAAGTACCTGTTGTTACATTGAAGTTTTATGAAACCCACCATAAGTACCAAGAACGCTGCAGGCACATATCAATGTTTTTCGGAGACGACTGGCCAACCCTTAACATTAACTGTTATTTTCATGCGTGCAAATGAAGATATATTGTGAGAATGGCCCCTCCACTATTTTTGATAGTACTATGTAGTAGTGAATGAGAAGATATTAATGCATGTAAGCTTGAAAGTTATGAATTGAAGCCCTGGAGCAAAGAATGACCCCTCCCAGCCTGAGGGGAAAAAATTGAGACAGCATTGACGAACACTATAACACCCCCACCCCCCACCCCCACCCCCCATACACACACTAATTAAGGTTCTGAAGGTCTTTATCATGACTATCATAGTCTGTCAGGAAATTTAAACAAGCCATGTGCAACTTACAACTTCTCCTACCGAACCCCCTCCCCGCATCCCTAATATTACGGATCTGTCCCGATATGGAAAAATTCACAGGCATCTGAAGTATGGACACCCCCCCCCCCTTTCTGATTTTTTGGGGCGGCGATTATTTTCTCCGAAATGTGTGGATTCCCCGTCTATTCCATCCTAATTTCGATTTATGTAATCGTAAACTTGCTTTTTTGTAAGCCTTAAATACCTTATACTGTTTATAATAAGTATATTCTATATTATACCAGTCCAGTAGAAGGCCAATCTCTAAAGCTTGTGAAAAGCGTGAAACAACTACATCAATCGAAATTGGGTTGAGAGAGACAAGGAATCCACACATTTTGGAGACATTGTCACCGCAAAAAAAAAAAAATCAGAAGGGGAGATTATAGTTATCAGGTGTCTGTGGAAAAAAATATGGGGGGATGGAGTCCCCTTTATTTTTTGTAGCATTTCCCCCCAAATGTTAGTAACTAAATTATATAAAATAAGATCAATTGTGGTTAATGGTCACCATTAAAATCATCCTTTTGCCTGTTATTTTTAATTCATCTCTGATGCTCTATCTTTCTATAAATAACTCTAAAGAATTCCAAACGTAATTTTAGAAGAGCGTGCTAGCCAGTCAAAATCGCCCACGTATTCTGTGCGGTATCAGTACATAGCACTTTGTGGTATAAAACGGAAAATCCATTTTTTGTTGCAGTTTTCGGCGATAAGAGGCAATGAATGCAGTCATGTCATACATGGTTTTTAAGTTGAATGATTGTACAATACAACGGTAGTAAATAAATTAGCATCACATATTCCCTGGAGGCTCAAAAGGCCGACATTCTCAGGGGGTGCCATTCTGTGTCATTTGAAATCTAGTTACCTATTGTTGTTATTAGTATACAGAGGTCATAAGTCATTTACAGAAACAAGTGCCTGTGCTTTATATGCATGCATTATAATATTTTCACAAAACATAGAGGTAATCTTTAAATTGAAGTCTTTGTACAATTAGGTAATCTTTAGATTGAAATTCTAGAAAATCCAGTCTTTAAAATTTTAATCCAAACCAAATGTATATTGACATGTGCTAACCGGTAGATGAGTTATGCCCCTTTGCATGGTCTTGTTGACATGAAGTTCTTAAAGTCGTAATTGTTTCCTACAGTTCAAAATGATAACACCCTGTGTTACATTAATCATGGTATGTACTGTGACTATATAAAGATATATAATGAAATATGATCTATTGATAAAATAATGCCAATCTTTCTGATTGGCTGAAATTCAACAAACTAGTAAAAAAAATACGCTAGTCACACCCATGTGTCTCTGAGGTGAATTTTTGTAAATATATGTTAGAAATTCAAAAGTGAATAGAATTGGTATTTTTTAAATTGTTCAATATAATCACATTCAAGAGGTCTTGCTCCCTAGTTGTAAAGAGAATGGCCAAAACACATGAAGTTTGGTCAGCTCCTGTAGCCGGCTTGGTGTTTTCAATTATTCAAACATATAATAACACCCACTCACCCCTATGCTGGCAAAAACTGAAAATGGTCATTTTTTAATTTATTTATTTTTAGGCGAGTTTTACATCTACTAAGCTGAGGTCAGACACATTTAAAGGCGTGTTGACGAGTCTTGCTGTTCTTCCTCAGAATCGGACACTCCTGCTGGGTGCGGACAATGGCAGCATCAAGCTCCTGTGTTAGAAATCCTTCGATCTCGTCTGCTAGGAGAGAGAGAGGGGAAATAACATGAGATCTGAGATGTTGAATCGACGATATGACGTCAGAAAATTCAGAAACGGGACGTATAAACTTCCGCGTCATCAAATCAAGAACCTAGTCACCAAAACACCTCCGTAGTAGTGGTGGTTAAAAATCGATGTTTGTTGTTTCATTCCGTGATTTTGTGTGTAATGTTATTTTCTTATGTCACCAGTGCAATATCAGATCATGGAGCCGGTCGTGAACATTATTAACAGTAGACATTTTATTCCACATAATTTATTTTTTTTGGATTATTTTCTATTTTTATAGTACATGCAATAAATATCACCTTTTTTATTTATCAAGTCTTATATTTGGGATGGGGAAGGTATGAGGTAATATTTCTGTCGATATGTATCTTTTACAGTGTAACTTCTAATATAGACACGTGGAGTGACATCTTAGGTGCATATTCTTGGCCGTAAAAAAAATCATGTCCCTGCAAGGACTTGCCTACGGACACCCATCGACAAATCGAGTCTGTTCTCGTCCATTTCAATATATCCGGATATTTTATTTGGGTCGTATATCTTGTTATGTAATAAATCCGTGAGATTGTATCACAATTTATAAATCGAACGAAGTTTTAACAAAGAATTACTAGGCTGTTGTAATAATTCTGTTAATCCCGACACGGTAGTTAATTCAAAAGTTTAAATTCCAGCGGGGAGAATTCGCGTGTCGGCCCAGTAAGGTTGTCTCATACACCTGTAGATATATTTTTATACAGGTGAGAGGGAATCTTGGAATGCTGTTTATCTACCTTGACAAATCAATATTTACACCGTTGAAACACTCGGTATGCCAGCTATTCAAACGGCTAATTCAGACTGACAGCGGACTCGCGCTGGCTCCGTACTTTCAGTTTTGGCCTGGGACAGGGTTTGGTGTGGTCATAAGCAGTCCTGTAAAGTGTTCACTCATGGATGACCGCTGCTCGCATTCTTGTGATAGTTGTTTTGAATACTAAAAGTCTGTATGCGATGCAGGGATCGTTTTCCCATTGTGTGTGATGAATGCTTGTTCTTAACACTTCTCAGATAAGTCTCTCATGCCTGCTTATTTATTTATTTATTTTTTTAAAAAACGAAACACCTATTTTAACAACAGCGTGATTTTGCTTGCCATGTGCCGATGATATTTCTAGTGGGATTATAAAGTTTGGAAAATTTTAAAAACGATGTTGGAGGGAGTAGTGATTATTCTCGTTGTGGGGGGATGCTTCGATCTGGTCAGTGGTCAGCAGAATTGTCCGGAACATACAGATCCCGCAGTCATCGTTGTGGCCACAATCTTTGCCACGCTGGCCGTCGTTTTTATCGTTGCAGGTGTCATCTTATTTTTGATTTGGAGACGACGTCGAGGTGAGCTATACACAGATCTAAAATACTAGGAATTTGAAATGATTTCTCATAATTCAAAAAGTTTATTTTAAGACCATAGACTGAAACCCAGTGGAAATAAGGAGCGTCCTTAATGCGAATTGTAATTTTTTAATCATTATCGAGACAGCTGCAAGAGACCGTATTCTGATAGGAAACTTTATAAACTGTAACACAAACAGTGACACACATATATAAAGCATATACTGGCTTAATCAAGTGGAAATCGTGAATCAAAATTCACAAACGACAACTCGGAGAAATTATAATACCAGCGCATTGAGACGTTACGGAATTTTTTTTTTTTTTTTTACAATGCCGAACACAGGAATGTCAAATGATAAATAGGCCCGTCTTATGTGACACAAGACACTAGTGTCATACACGGCCCAGTAATAAAATACATGCATTATATAGGTAATGTGTTGACGGCTTGTGGGTTACTCAGTTAGTATTGTTTTATGTAAGGAAGCATATTACACCTACCCTTATGGCTTTTATACGTTAAATGAGGGCGTCTTGCTCTTTATCCCCCAAGCGTACTAAGCTTTATAACACGGGAGGGAACACGGTTTTCTAACCCGTTTTCATAAGACTCGTGTTTTATAATTTAAAAAAACCGTCTTAAATTGTATACAACCAGTGTTGTCGGAAGTCTTTACATTAGCTTATATAAAACTGGACACTGGTCAGTTCCTCACGGGGCGGTCAGTCACTCTGTAGAGGAATACATGTGTTAGCTGTTTGAACGGTGATATTCGGCGGACAGACGTGCATCGATGCATAGAATACTAGGCTGTGGTCTGGGCTCGTAACAACAGATTTAATTCTCTTAAGGTCACACGGACAGAGAGATGGACATTGAAATTGGACAGATTCCAATCTCTGAATTGTAAAACCTTTATTATTAATGAACAGAAGACACCCTTCAGTCCACGTATTGATAAAGACCACTCCAGGCAGTGAATGCATTAAGAGTTTAAAGTTTTTAAGTATATATGTGCATTGTATCCTTGAAAAGCAGGCCTGTGTGTAGACCTAAAACATGGCAGAGCATTTCAGTAAATCTTCTGCTTGTGTATGAAACTTCAAGTCGATTTTATTTTCCACCCGATGGGAATGTGCATGCATGGTTAACAAAGGCTGCCTACACTGAATTCATTTTTTTTTTTAAAAACCCACCTTTTAAACAACTGTTGCTCTTCCATTGCATATTTTAAAACGTTGTTGAAATGTTTGAGGGGGAAGAGTATAGCGTTTTCAGAAACCCTTTGGTGACGATGCCGGAGTTGGCGGGGGGAGGGGGGGGGAGTAATGAAATCGTGCCGCTGGAATATGATGTCCATGAAAAGTTACGAATTCGCAGTTTTTTGTTTTATTTTGGAATCGATACAGTTTTGATGTAACTCATTTCAATTCTAAACGAGAGACATGAACAGATTATATGTACACCGTACATGTTACGTTTTCTTTCGACAGTGTGAAAATAGCCGATTGTGGCATGCTATACATCCTTTAAGCTATTCTAAAACCAAAGAAAATGTAAGAAACAGAAAACTAGATGCGTTGTAGTTGGATATATTATGGCATTTCTCTCGTGTAAGGCACTTTTTATATTTTCACTGGTTGTTTGTTTTACGCTCTACAACTGAGCTACCGCAACTGGAGTTTAATTCATTATTTATTGTACCAAAACAATCCACGTTTATTTTTTATGTGTCTATCGTATTCGCAGTCTTTCATGGATTTTTCCGTGCGTTATGTCAAGGATTTGATTCTGTCATACTTTTTTCGCCGGTTAATTTCATTTGCCAGTGTGTCGCTTTACGCTGGTCACATGGCCGACGTAATTCGGAGCAAACTGATCTCGGACAAATGAAATTAAGATTCTGCTTCAAATGTTGTGGATATTATAGGGCAATCTTATAAGTAGGATACTTTTCAACTTTCCCGCCATTACAATTGGATTATTACGTCTTCAGAAATGTACAACTATTAAAAGCAGATCAAACTAGTTGAACTCATCATCGACCAGTGGGACGCGGTAATGAAAAACACAACCCACACCTTTTGTATCTTGGACAACATGTCTTATAACTCTACATCTTGCTGCTCTAGAATACCGATACAAGCAGACACTGTGTCACTAAGCTCGGTTGCTTGTAAGACATGCACTTGAACACATTGTCCACAGCATAACATAACATCCTCTGTGATGAACAACATATGTTCAAAGCGTGAAGATCCACTAAGACAGGGAAGATCCACTAAGACACGGAAGATCCACTAAGACAGGGAAGATCCACTAAGACACAGAAGATCCACTAAGACACGGAAGATCCACTAAGACACAGAAGATCCACTAAGACACGGAAGATCCACTAAGACACAGAAGATCCACTAAGACACAAGATCCACTAAGACACAGAAGATCCACTAAGACACAGAAGACCCACTAAGACACGGAAGATCCACTAAGACAGGGAAGATCCACTAAGACACAGAAGATCCACTAAGACAGGGAAGATCCACTAAGACACAGAAGATCCACTAAGACACGGAAGATCCACTAAGACACGGAAGATCCACTAAGACAGGGAAGATCCACTAAGACACAGAAGATCCACTAAGACACGGAAGATCCGCTAAGACACGGAAGATCCACTAAGACACGGAAGATCCACTAAGACACGGAAGATCCACTAAGACAGGGAAGATCCACTAAGACACAGAAGATCCACTAAGACATGGAAGATCCACTAAGACACGGAAGATCCACTAAGACAGGGAAGATCCACTAAGACATGGAAGATCCACTAAGACACAGAAGATCCACTAAGACACGGAAGATCCACTAAGACACAGAAGATCCACTAAGACACGGAAGATCCACTAAGACACAGAAGATCCACTAAGACACGGAAGATCCACATGGAAGATCCACTAAGACAGGGAAGATCCACTAAGACACGGAAGATCCACTAAGACACAGAAGATCCACTAAGACATGGAAGATCCACTAAGACACAGAAGATCCACTAAGACAGGGAAGATCCACTAAGACACGGAAGATCCACTAAGACACGGAAGATCCACTAAGACAGGGAAGATCCACTAAGACACAGAAGATCCACTAAGACAGGGAAGATCCACTAAGACACGGAAGATCCACTAAGACACAGAAGATCCACTAAGACACAGAAGATCCACTAAGACACAGAAGATCCACTAATCCACTAAGACACGGAAGATCCACTAAGACACGGAAGATCCACTAAGACACAGAAGATCCACTAAGACACGGAAGATCCACTAAGACACGGAAGATCCACTAAGACACAGAAGATTCACTAAGACGCAGAAGATCCACTGATACACAGAAGATCCATTAAGACACAGAAGATCCACTAAGACACGGAAGATCCACTAAGACACGGAAGATCCACTAAGACAGGGAAGATCCACTAAGACAGGGAAGATCCACTAAGACACAGAAGATCCACTAAGACAGGGAAGATCCACTAAGACACAGAAGATCCACTAAGACAGGGAAGATCCACTAAGACACGGAAGATCCACTAAGACACAGAAGATCCACTAAGACACAGAAGATCCACTAAGACACAGAAGATCCACTAATCCACTAAGACACGGAAGATCCACTAAGACACGGAAGATCCACTAAGACACAGAAGATCCACTAAGACACGGAAGATCCACTAAGACACGGAAGATCCACTAAGACACAGAAGATTCACTAAGACGCAGAAGATCCACTGATACACAGAAGATCCATTAAGACACAGAAGATCCACTAAGACACGGAAGATCCACTAAGGCATGGAAGATCCACTGAGATTCAGAAGATCCACTAAGTCTCAAAAGATCCACTAAGACACGGAAGATCCACTAAGACACGGAAGAACCACTAAGAAAGACACAGAAGATCCACTTAGACACGGAAGATCCACTAAGACATGGAAGATCCACTAAGACATGGAAGATCCACTAAGACACGGAAGATCCACTAAGACACAGAAGATCCACTAAGACACAGAAGATCCACTAAGACACGGAAGATCCATTAAGATACAGGAGATCCACTAGGACAGTCAGCTCATCTATAGACAATTCATCACTGGCAAAGAATCTGGATGAAGGGGGCCAAACAAACATACTGTTGGATTTGTCAAAGACTTTCGACAAAGTCCCACACCGATGCCTTCTCAAGATGAGCCACTTATATGGAGTTAGAGGAAAATTTTTAAAGTGAATAGAGGACTTCCTTCGTGATGTAACCCAATAAGTTTTATAAGAGGGTCACATAAATCCCATCCTTTGGATATTAACAACCTTTTACAGGCCACCAATTTGGATGCAGGACTGTTTGCTGATAACTGCCTAGTCTATCGAAAGATTCGGAACCAGAGAGGACCTCGCATCACTGTAGACATGGGAATAGAAATCGCAAATGTCTTTCCACCCAGAGAAGTACTCAGTCATCCGAATAACCAATATGCGTCATCCATTGCAAACCTATTATAAAGCTCCACAGACACAATCTAAAAATAATACCATATGGAAAATATGGGGGTGACAATTAGTGAGGACTTGCACTGGTTGAGGTAGATCAACAATACTGTCAGCAAGGCAAACAGAACCCTCAGTTGAGAGTTTAATGAAATCATGTGGTGGTCCAACTCAGTAGTTTGAGTGGAAAAGACAGTAGTTGCATGTACATTTATCTTGGTAAGCTGAATCTGAGGGGATGGGTTGAAGAGTGTGTTATATCTATGAAACTTTTTACTGATCAGATTCACTTTAATTTAATTATCCTGGTAATTATGGTTCAACTTCTAAAGAAGGTAACTTTGCTTCCGAGTCTTTCTTCCATAGCAAAATTGAGTTAATACTGGCAAATAAATGTATTCCTGTGTGATGGGACATTACGTGCCTTATCACGTTGTTGCTGCATCACGTCTTGAATAGGTGGGGAAATATTGGGTATAGCTAAGAGCTAGACTCGATCATTTTGAGTGTAAAATAACAGCAGAGCTTTTGAGGTTAACCTTTAGGCAATTTAATTGTCACTATATTTACAATATGTTGTAAGATTTGGATTATTGTAGTAATGGCAGGGTCATGTACATCTAAATCAAAATTCTATCCCTTAGTGCTGGCAGGTTTTGTTCCTTGGTGCCAGCAGGTTCTGTCCCCCAGTGCCGGCAGGTTCTGTACCCCAGTGCTGGCAGGTTCTGTACTCCAGTGCTGGCAGGTTCTGTCCCCCAGTGCTGGCAGGTTCTGTCTCCTGATGCTAGTGGGTTCTGTCCCCTGGTGCCAACAGGTTTTGTCCCCTGGTGCCAGCATGTTCTGTCCCCTTTTGGCGGCAGGTTCTGTCCCCTGATGCCAGCAGGTTTTGTCCACCGGTGCCAGCAGGTTCTTTCCCTGGTGCAAGCAGGTTTTGTTGCATTTTCTTCCTTGTTACCAGACCAATACAATGTAATATTGCACATATTATAACTGTGATTATTGGTTTTTCTGTTCCATGGTTTAACAACACCTGCCTGATATATGCCAATGTCTATATTTAACTTTGCTTTATCTGTCCTGTGACATGTTTTACTCGAATGCAAGTACCGTATTAAAAGACATCTCCTAGAACGAGTCCTTTGGTATTTAGTTTAGTACAGATTGAGGGTGCATCAGGGAAAACTGGCAAAATGGGCTTTAGCACTAGAAACGGAATGAACTTGAATAATGGAACAAAGAATGAACTTGGTTGACCCTATGGTATTTAGAATGTTTGTTCCAGAGATGGTTATCCAGCCAGAAATCAGATGAAGAGGGGATTATTTGCAGCCGATTTGTCACTCTTGTGATGAGGTGTCCTTTGAAGACATTCAGTTTCTGTAAATCAGCTTAGAATGCACAGATTGAAGATTTCTCATTGTGATCAATTGTTTACATATAATTGAGATCATTGTCAGAATGCTTAATCTTTAGGAAAGAGGCTTATATCTTCAAGAAGCTCATTTATGTGCATTTTAGACTGGAGAGTGAACCAAAGTCGGACATATATATTAAGAGATGCTCTCATTTTAGGCACTACTAGTAGGCCCATTTTCGACACACGCACTCATTTTAGGCTGGTAGTGGGCACAGGTTTAGACATAAGAGATAAACTCATTTTAGGCTAGATAGTGGATGAAGGTTAGACATTGAGATAAACTGAATTGTTTTTTGCAGGTTAGACATTGAGATAAACTGAATAGTTTGTCTTTTCTTCATAATGATGTGCATATTGAGCCATCTTTGGCCTTAAGTGCAAGAAATATTTGCAATATATTCATGATTGTGTCTGACAACAAAATGATACTTTATATTATACCATGCAGTTGGTCAGGGAATACATTCATTTGGACAAATCCAAATTGTTGCGAGAATCTGTCTTGAATTAATATACAGGCAATTTGAACAAGTTTTGGTCAACAGTTTGTATAAAGATTAAGAATACCTGTTTCCATACTGGGGCCAAATTGGTTTTAGTGAACTGAAAAAGCTACATTAAAAAAATAAATAAATACAGAAAACTTAAATTCAGTTTACTCAGAGTTCATATCATTATATAGACATGAAGTAAAAACAAATTTAATTAAGACCTATATACATGTACCTATAAAGGCATGATGAAAATATACTGACTCAGTAATGATATCGGATAATTTTCTGGCGTGAACAGAGTCACGATATGGGTATGAAGAGAAAATATGTTGGAAACAAAGTCATCTAAATCCACATCACACCCAAAGATTCCACACAAACCCGCGACAGAGTGAACAAATAATGTTTCATTGAATGTCTGCAGATTTTGTTGCCTAGAACTTTTATGAGCTAAATAAACCTTGCATAGAATATGCATGTATTCAAATGATAAATTTATTAAAATGGTTTGTAATTATACTGGTTTGTAAATATAAAACGATGAAAGTTTAATACATGCAAATAAAGTAACATGGAATTTCAGACAATTCAGTTTGACTTGTTGTGGCCACATTGAAGTTTTGTGTATTGGTTTTGTAGAACTGAAATCTGACAAGAAAAAGCCAGCGGGTGTACAAGATGACAGGAAGGTGGGAGTGGCCAACCCTGCCTACACGGATGGAGAGGGGGATCTCGGTTTGGCTGAGCAAGGCAAGTACTTCTAACTTTACACCCCCCACACCCTGTAGATCCAAATGTTGTCATAGCTCAGCAGGGCCCACAAGCTGTTGATGGTCACTAATTAGGCAATACATCTCTGGTGATAGGTCTGTCCACCTAATGGTCACTCTGCCTTTGTTTGATCAACAGATAAATTACTCCTATCAATTTCAGATTGTTAAATATCAAGACAGCCAACTTAATACACATCTCTATATCAAATACCTTTTAAAAGAACAAACAGAATCATTTTGTATTTGAATATCTTTGATAGTCTTAGTGGCTCAATATCTCACACTTTATCATAGACACAAGCTTAAGGATAAGTATATATAGTGTAGCTGAAGATCTTGTTTTCCCTCTAGAGAGCTTCAGTTCTGCAGCTATAGACTTAATACAGCATTTTTAAGTGTTTAAATGTAAACTAGCTAGACGACAGTCAAAGGTTAAACTCTTGCGATATTTTTTAAATTTTGTAAAAATTAAATTGTCTTTTTTGTGTGGAAACTGATGAATAAATGAAGACTGAAACAATTATCTCGCACAGAAAATCATTTTAAATGGTGAGAACAAATTTTCATGAATTCAGTAGAAAATCAAATGAATGGTTTAAAGCGTTAAAGACATTTTTTCTGATGCTATCTGTTGTATTTTTTTGTTTGTCAGATAGACAAGGAAATTTAAAGATAACCATGGGCTAGTATTGGGCTATTGTGAGCTAGTAATTCACAGAATTTCTGTACATGTGATCTCCACCCATTATCATTGATAACATCTTCAAAATGAAAATGTTAACCAAGAAATTCTTATCTGTATTTTAAAGTTTTTTTTTCTTCTTTAGATATTTTGTAATGGCCAGAGACTTGTTAAAACAAGAACGATTATATACTTGCAGTGAATGATGCGTAAAAAATGAATATCGTGATGATAATTAATCTCCGGCCGTCTCATTTCCCCAGCAATGAATTCCTCTAACTCAACAGTTACGGTTTCCTTAAGGCATGGTGCAAAACATGGGGTAATTTTTCAAAATACAGTTTTTAAAAAATTTAAACATTCTTATGTCTCATCTGGGGAATGTATGTAACATTCCGAAAACCATGATTAACATGCGTCTATAAAGTGTAAATATTTGGCCCACGAATAAAAATATTTGACATTTCCTGCTACTCATGGCAAAAACAAGTAAACAAAAATCTGGCTAAAAGTCATTATTCTTAATGGTAGATATAAGGTAATTTAAGTATAGCCCATGCTTTTTTCTATCAGTTCCATCCAAAGTCATAATATGACACAACTCATAGTCCAAATTTTGTTAAATAATGGTCTGGAATCAAGGTGTTCTCTATTTTGTCAAGTTAAAAACATATTTTAGCTAATATGTTATTTTTTTAAAACTCATGTACATGGCATGCAGCTCAGCTTAATCCAGATTTTGTAGAATCCATCATAAACATGATAAATGGCTCCATGCATGTTTAATACTGCTGAAATGTTGCATAAACAAGGTTTATTTCTTGTTAACCCATTTGAAGGATGCCTAAATTATATAGAAAAATTTTGCTGTTTAAAGTAATATATAGAAATACATGTAATAGTTTCTGAAATTTAAGAAAATTTGAAGGATACCTAAATTATATATAAAATTTTTGCTGTTTAAAGTAATATATAGAAATACATGTAATAGTTTCTGAAATTTAAGAAAAAACTCAAATTACATGCAGTTCCATTGTTGGGGATTGTAAACTGAAAAGGTATAGACATGCATTAACTGCTGTTGGAAACAGGCACTAGCTGCAGCTAGGTCCATTAAACTACATTACTGTGAAATTAAGTTTGGAATGTTGAGACCTTACTCGTAGTCGGGATTCTTTCTGTGAGATACATGCAAGATAATTAACATGTGTTATCATTAAATCTCTTGAATTTAATGTTATTGATAAAACAAATCATTCAAAGTGATATTAGATTTTGTCAATAAGTTTTGGGTTTAGATGAAATCATTAATTATAAATAATTTGAAGCATATGTAGAAAAACTGAGCTAGGAATCAGAATGAAGTGCTTGTTCTTTGTGACAGTCTTTAATTTTTGTTTCATTGATGAATGACATGACACCATTTAAACTTCTTGTACAAAGCTCCAGGTCTCACAATATAAAGATATTTGTCTGTGATCGATCTTCCTGAGATTCATCATTCTGTCAGCCATTAAATCAAAGCTGTGAATGAAGGCCTGATTTTTGTCTTTTATTTTTGGCCAGGTGTTGGAGGCTACATACAGTGCAGAGAATACCCTACCAGCAACCAGGTATGTTTGAATTGAACGAACACTATAAATATGACCCAAAACACATAGGCTTACACACACAAACACATTGAACAAACACTAAACAAATTAAAACACAGACATGTACAACACTATATAGCAAGACCCCAAAACACATAAGATTGTGTACAAACACTAATGATGACCCAAAATGCCTACATATACAAACATAAACACATGTACAAACACTAAACATTATAGACTCAAAACATTTACATGTTTACCCACATAAACACATAGATGTATAAATGCATAAATATAGATACAAACACTAAACAAGACCCAAAACATTTACATGTTTTACCCATATAAGCACATAGATATATATTAAATGCATAAACATAAAATACAAAAACTCATACATATACACACATAAGCACAGATGCAAACACTAAACTGGACCCAAAAACTCATACATACATTATACACACATAAACACACTGATGCAAACACTAAACAGGGCCCCAAAACTCATTCATATACACACATTAGCACAGATACAAACACTATACACAGGACCCAAAGCATCAGAACTTCTCTAGCAAAAGTGTTTGTCTTCTGTAATGGAAGATTTACAAAATTGATGTTAAAGATGACAAATCTAAGTGTGACTTGTAATTGAGTGAAACACTATAATGCTTCAAGCAAAGAATTCAGTCCAACAGTAAAATCAGATAGTGAATGTAATTATGGAAATTTTGATGTTAATGGTTTTCATTATATGTTCTTAGACATTGTGGCATATAAACTAAGAATTTTTGTTTTAAGGTGGCTCATTATACACTGAAATTTTATTAATGGCTTAATTGTTTAAGCAGCTCATATGAAGCATGTGATTTCAAAATTGAAAAAGTAATACAAGCTCTCAACTATTTTATATGTTGTTTCAGAATGAAAAAAAGGTGTTTTGTTTGCAAATAAGAGATTCTAGAGTCCAAATTTCACTGATTTGGTGCATGATATGAATAGACATTCTGATTTTTTAGAGAGAAAACTATCTTTGAAAATTGAAAACTTAATTTGTTAATATTTTAAGTTTTCAAAAAACTTCTATTAATGTCTGCCTGACATCTTTATAAAGGCGACATTAATATTGATAGGTCACATGATGGTGGAGTTCATTGTAATCTCACGAAAATTATATATAATTTCACAAAACTATATACTCAAAAATAAAAAGGTTGAGCAAATTCATGATCTAATGTAGATTTTATGAAACCTTTTGAACATGAATTTCACATTCCATTTACTTACAGTGTCTGTATGATGACCATGCTGTGGTAGAGAACCTAATTTTGTTAATGCTGCCATCCTGGTATTCTTATGCTAGCTGTGATAGCTGTATTTCTTTTAAATATTCTGTGATAGAAAAATTTGTTCCTTTTAGGGCCAGAGCCAACCTGTTACCAAGTCCTCTGCCAAGCAGAAATCATGGTCTCCCAGCTCTAAGTCCGACCTCCCACCAGGAAAACAGGGGTCACATGGATCTCTTGATGACCTCTGTATGGTAAGATTTCCTCTGAATGACCTTGATCATCTGACCTTTAATGATCATCAGGTGACCTCTGTATGGCAAGGTTTCAGAATGACATGCAATTCTCTTAGTATTACAGATTTATTCATCTTCTTGGTAGTTAAGTTTACATTTTCAACATCACTTATTTTTTATCCTTTTGATCATTATAATGTAAAAAAGATTGCAAAACAAAGTAATTATAATTACAAAAATCAATAGTTATATATTAATTTCATGTATAAATGTATGTAATGTTTCAAACCTGGAAGAATTCAACATGAAAAATTCCTTATCCAAATGTTGATGAGTTTTCCCAAATCAAAAGGATATATTTGGTAGCTTTTAAAATTGGTTTGAAAAACACTTGTGAGTGAAAATTTTTTGAAGGGATATGTAAAACATTAAACAATCTTTTAAATAATTGAAATTGTTGAACTATGCAAAAAGTAATTAATACATAGATCTGTATAGTGTAATAGTTTTTTTTAAATAGAAGTACAATCTAAATGCATAAAAAGCCTCCATAACTAAAAAAAAATACATGTGTCGAAACATGATATAAGATATGAATTAAACAAAAAGCTGATTTAGCGAAGGTGAGGTGTGATGACAGACTGCATTATTCATCATTTATAGAATGCCCTTCTGGCAAACATATTGATCAGTGTTTTACAACCTACTCCTGTAAACAAGAAAAAGTAAGGTATTGGAAGACAGAAATGTAGGAGGAAAGTTCATTCCACTTGTTTAACGTAGATCTGGACCTGTCTTACACGAGTTTTCTGTGTTTATTTAGAAACGCTCCTCAGCTGATTTCCTTGGTGTTTATGATGTCGTACTCAGAAACGTTTGATGTAGGGCCCGAATTAAATCACATCGTTAGAGCATAGCACAACCATGTTTATTTTGTTGTGTTTCCCATTAGGCCTGTTTACTACCCAGTTATGATGCCATGATGTGTCCAATGGTCACCCAGTGACCTTGTGAGTTAAGCTTGACCTCAGGGGGGCTTTGGGTGTGTTTTATGACCAGGGTCTGTATAATGATCTGATCATTGGCTCGTATTAATGTCTCATGTTGGTGTAAAAGTTTGGCTTGTGTAATTAAACTCTCGTCAGGTGTAATAGCAGATATAGGGTCTATTTACATAGAGAGATACATTCAAGAGCTATGTCAATACCATCTGTGTCAACAATTCATGTGTTAAGTATATATGTAATCCATTGATGTCAAATACCACCATGGGGACCGCAGAAAGGATCAGCACCACCCATGCAGCGGGCCGCACATGCTTTGTACTAATTCTTGTGTATGAAATATTAAATTACCCTTAATCTAATGTCATCTAAATGTTGCATTAGTAATATGAGTGAATGTCCCAGGTTTAATGATGCCAGCCATTGACAACAGACAATGTCGCGTTGGACCTGATGAATATAAAACTCCATCTAACCCCGGAATCACCTGTAACTGAATTCAGCTTTCACCGACTGCTAATTTCATTTTCTTGTGATTGTCATTGTTTGTGGCCTTTCTCTGCGTATGACATTAATTTCCAGTCCACGGACGGACTGTACTGGTGACATTAATTCTTGTCTTTAAATGTTCTTTATCCACGACCATGGACAAGCCCACTTTGTTTTGAATTCATTGATACAGTTTTTCTTTTCTGTCTCATATTACAAACCTTGTTTATGCCATATGGTGCCATGACCCAATCCTCAAATTTAGCCACTGTTTCTGTTACTATAATCAATGAAAACATTTCCTAACCTGTCAAGTGCATCATATCAATTAAATCTCACTGACATACTTGTCAGGTACGTATTATGATATAGAATGCGAGTGCATTATATTAATTCTTTCTGGCATACTAATGTGAGGTATGACTGTGTAGAACGAAGACTGCTTCAGCTCAACTAAATCAGGTGACAAAATAAGTAGTAAGTTGCCAAGTGCTTTGTATATGGAGGATTTAATTAGCTACTTGATGTTTGAGAGATACTTCGAGACCTCAAGGCAGTCTGAATCCGGGGGTAGAATTGTAAAGTTGATGATACATGGAGTAGACATTATGATCATATTTTCATCAGCATTTTTCAGAAAATCCCCCTCCTGTGTGAATTAAATAATCATTCTTGTGATAAATCGCCTTTGAACAGAGATTTTTCAATTTGAGCAATTCTTCACAATGATTATTAACGTATAAGATATTGACATTATAACACTTAGTGAGACTTACTATTGCAGTCAGGTTGAACAAAGCTTAGAACTGTTTGTGATTATTAGTGATTGTGTAAGCCAAGCAGAATGTACAACATAATCAGATATCTGTGTCCCTGTACAACATAATCAGATATCTATGTCACTGTACAACATAATCAGATATCTATGTGTCACTGTACAACATAATCAGATATCTATGTCCCTGTACAACATAATCAGATATCTATGTCCCTGTACAACATAATCAGATATCTATGTCCCTGTACAACATAATCAGATATTAATGTCCCTGTACAACATAACCAGATATCTATGTCCCTGTACAACATAATCAGATATGTATGTCCCTGTACAACATAATCAGATATCTATGTCCCTGTACGACATAATCAGATATCTATGTCACTGTACAACATAATCAGATATCTGTATATCCCTGTACAACATCTGTGTGGAGACTCTGGGTTAGAGTAGGTCCTCAGTACCCTTTGCTTGTAGTAAGAGGCAACTAAATGGGGCGGTCCTTCGGATGAGACCGCAAAAACCGAGACCCCGTGTTCTAGCAGATGTGGCACGATAAGATCCCTCCCTGCAGCTCAAAGGCCATAAGTGCTGAGAATATAGGCCTAAATTTTGCAGCCCTTCACCAGCAATGGTGATGTCTCCTTGAGAGGGACGTTAAACAATATACAATCAATCAACATTATATAGTCAGATATCTATATGTCCCTGTACAACATAATCAGATATTATATGTCCTAATGTACAACAGAATCAGATATCTATATGTCCCTGTACAACAGAATCAGATATTATATGTCCTAATGTACAACAGAATCAGATATCTATATGTCTCTGTACAACAGAATCAGATATCTATATGTCTTTGTACAACAGAATCGGATATACTTGTACATGTATGTCCCAGTACAAATGGCTCAACCTACTAATTATACTTTTGTAATCGGGACATGTTTAGGGTAGAGCGTGAGTCGGACACGATCTAATGTTGGACAACTTTCAATGATGTTTATTTCAATAAAATTCATGCAATAAATTCATCTTTCTCTGTGATTGACTAATAAAGCAATGATTAAACTTTAAAGAGTTATATGCTAAGTGCCTCTGATGACGGTGTCACATGTACAGTTAATTTTACACCTGACCACCAAAAGTACTGACAACCAGGAGAATGGAAGACCCACCAAGTAATATTTTGATCGATTAAACCTGTGAAACTTAGCAAAACATGTAAAAGAAATTAATTTGAATGTGTTAATTACAAATATATAATAACTCTCAACATTGAAAATGCAAAATTCATGTGTTTCTTAATTCTAAAAATTCTGTTTTGAAATATTCAAATTCAAACACAAATAATGAATGAATTTGATCTTGAGTTGGACAGTAAAAGCTTACTATTTGATACAAATTAAGTTGGACACTTTTTAGAACTTTGATATCAACATTAAAAATCACATGGAAATTTGTTTTGAGAATATATAAGGCCAACATGTAATGTAAAAATATATTTTACTTTGCATTTGAAAGTAAACTAACTTTTACAAGTAAAATAACGGGAAATGAATGTTATCACACACACACGCACCCCCCCCCCCCCCTCCTGATTCTACGACGTGAAATCAGTTGGTACAGCTTGATTCATTACACCTTATTTTAAATAATTCATGACTGGATTTTTTCTTCAATCAAGTAATGTACCTTCCTGTGTTACAATTTTAATGAAAATCCATACGTGCATGTATGATGTTCACAAAAAGTAAATTATAAAATAGTTAATGTCAGTTAGAATACCTGCAATAGATTACCTGCCTGTATAATTCCTGATAAATATTAGTGTCCGAGTTCAAGCAGGGGCATAGCTAGGACTATTTCAATGTGAAGGCCCGAAAGATGAAGGTTTAATTGGCCGAGTCATGAAGCACCAATGGGAGATGGGTGGGTGCAGGAGTGGTTTGTCAGGGGTCACCCCCAAGCAATTTTTAAGATATATTGGGACTCATTTGCACTACTCTCAGCATCAAAAAAATTGCAATAGACATTAGATATTGTACAATTTTTCAAAGATTTTTAAACTGTTAAGTCAAGTGAGTCATTGTGATCAGTAGAAGTTTATAAAAAAAAATATGTTTAACCATATATATTCATATCATGTAGAATATACATTATAAAAAGAAAAGGCCCAACAGAATAATAATTTTATATCCAATTTTCATTATATTGTTATAGTCATAACAACATAATTTGTTTTCATAATGTAAAACGTCTGAAGATTTTTTAAAAATGAAAGCTCTTAGGTTTTACAAAGTCTTATTTAATATTTTACCTATATATACATGTATATATGAACATATTATTTTTTGCAAATATTTATGGACAAAAATGTGTTTTGAAAATGAAAAGACACGTGCCTACTCAAACCTAACAAAGCTATGCCCCTGAACTCAATATCAAATGTGTCCGAATTACGAACGAATTTCAATGCTGGCAGATCATTGCATCTGAATGCATTAATTATGATGTAAAATACCGGGGTGATCCGAGCAAAAATAAGTAAATAATTTCGAGCTCTTTCGGGCAACACCATAAACCAGAGGAGAAACAGTCCGAATAAATCTGCATACAAAAAGGAAAGAGAGGGGTGTGCGACTCACGATCACTTTATTCTATACCACTGCCATGTTGAAACCAAGATCAGATAGCAATCAATGAAAAGGAGGATCCCATCTAGAATTAAATAATTAAAAAACATGCAATGAATACGTCTCATTTGGATAGAATACTCCTACAAATAAGAGCCTAATGTCCCTACGCTCCGGAAGAATGAAAACAGAATGTAAAGATAAACAAAGAATATATACATGATAACGTAGAATAAGAGTGTCTCTGGAGTATAGAAATAAGACGGATCTTGAGACATCTACCTGTCTGATAAAGGATTCACTAACAATGATATCAACAACCGAGTACTTCAGTTTTATCATTATGAAAACAATTCATTATCAGCTCAGAGGACTGTTAATTTACTTCAAATTAAGTGATATTTCAATATCTAAGGGATTTCAAACTAACCAATGCAAATAAAAAGAGAAATTCTTGCTGGGGAATATTTTTTTCCAAAATATTAACCAATTCACTTTTTAATAAAGTGGAGTAAGTTGTAAAACTCTTTATTCATGATGACTTTTATTTTCACCCAAATTTGCATGGTTATACTACTTTAGGTTTTGATTAATAATCCTGTGTGTATATAGATTTATTTACATGTGTATAGTAATGTCAGATGTCTGCTGAATAATACCTATATACATGTTTAACAATGTGTTATAGAATAACTCGCATGAAAATATCTCACAAATATGATTTTATTTATAGTGTATAATCTAGTGACATTTTGTCCACTTTAACCTTTTATATGGTGTTTCTATAGGACCCAGAAATTACCAGTGTGTGGTTGCAAAGTCAGGACTTTGTCGGCCTCGGATTCAACATCGCAGGAAGCATGAGGGACGGAATATTTGTCAGCCAAGTTCACAATCGTGGACCTGCAGTCGAATCGGGGAAGTTTCATGTTGGTACGTACTGAAAAAGGGTATAGCAGTTATGTCACCTCAAAATGCTCTCTATTACTGATCAGAACTATAGCTAAAAGATTATATTTAAACAGTGTATAACGTAATAAATATTTTTGCATATTTTATGATCTTGAAATTCATTACTTCTTATATTAACTAGACTTTTTTTATGATATATATATACCGACATGCAAAAGAATTGCAACCCCAATTAAATGTCGATGATTTTTACTATGAATACTTGATTGTTAGATATTTTGAATCCCATGATGTCATACATGTTTCCAAGCAATTCATGGTTGACTGAACTTGCACTTAAGTGTCCATGAGACATCAATACATACCCGATTAGCACATGCATGGATACACATGACAGCATTTCATGCTCGTCAAACCTGTTTGATATCCTTCAGGTATCTGTTAATGATAGTCCGATATTCAGATTCATTTCTCATATTGTATAAAGGATGCCTAAACTATGTAATGATGCACACAACTGGATAGTGCAGTTACTGTTGGTTGGAAAAACCCAAAACGCTGTGACATTAGAGCTCGGAATCTTCACAAAGTTACAATATCTCATCTCTACAAGCGCTTTAATTTAGACTGACTCGAAGGTTATGACACCTTCATCAGGATCGTTTAATTTAGACTGACTCGAAGGTTATGACACCTTCATCAGGATCGTTTAATTTAGACTGACTCGAAGGTTATGACACCTTCATTAGGATCGTTTAATTTAGACTGACTCAAAGGTTACGACACCTTCATCAGGATCGTTTGATTTAGACTGACTCAAAGGTTACGACACCTTCATCAGGATCATTTCATTAGGTTGTAGCATTTGCACATGCACAATAGGTTAAGAACAGCACAAAAATATGCAAATGAGACACCAGAAACATGTAATCCAAGAATAAGCCGAGACGATATTGTGCTGAGGCATGAAGATACTGTGCTGAGGCACCGAGATACTGTGCTGAGGCACCGAGATACTGTGCTGAGGCGTCTCCGCTCTTAGAGCATTGTGTCGTGTTGCAGTAGCAATATGTCTCTTTATCGTCTTCAATTCAACTCCAATGGTTGTGACGACGAGATAGTATTGTGCTGAGGCATGAAGATACTGTGCTGAGGCACCAAGATACTGTGCTGAGGCACCGAGATATTGTGCTGAGGCACCGAGATACTGTGCTGAGGTGCCAAGATACTGTGCTGAGGCACTGAGATACTGTGCTGAGACACCGAGATACTGTGCCGAGGTGCCGAGATACTGTGCTAAGGCACGGAGATATTGTGATGAGGCACGGAGATACTGTGCTGAGGCACCGAGATACTGTGCTGAGGTGTTTCTGCTCTTAGAGCATTGTGTCGTGTTGCAGTAGCAATATGTCTCTTTATCGTCTTCAATTCAACTCCAATGGTTGTGACGATGAGATAGTATTGTGTTGAGGCATGAAAATACTGTGCTGAGGCACCAAGATACTGTGCTGAGGCGTCTCTGCTCTTATAACATTGTGTCATGTTGCAGTAGCAATATGTCTCTTTATCGTCTTCAATGCAACTCCAATGGTTGTGTCGCCGGCATTCTAATGTGTTTCCTATGATCATGTGCCGTATACTCTTCCCTGACAAGTCGAGATTCACACTTTACCACTCATTGGGTGTCAGCGTGTTTTTCAAAATGGCAGTGAATGTTATACTGATAACTGCATGATGGAATATGTCGGGTTGAGTGTTGGTAGTGTTCTGGTGTGGGGCAGGATCTGTAGTGACAACGACAGCTCAACATGCAGTACATTATGTACATTAATTGACACTGCTCTGTAACCGGGAGTCGGCATAGTCTGTTTGTCCTCCAGTACAACTTAAGTTTGTTGTCATTTGGCATCATGTGCTAATCAGCTGTGGACTATCTTCACCATAACGATGTGTTACTTGGCCACCATTCTGCCCCAATCTTTCGCCATTAGAGCATGTGTGCGACATGTTAGATTGGTACATCCAGTCATGCCCAAATCCACCAGAGACTCTACTTACTTCCCATCAGGGACTTCAGGAAGAGTGGTAGAACATCTCTAGGGCAGACATAAAGCATGTAACCATGTACATTTTACAAACTCTATGCATCACAGAATTCGAGCAGCAACAAATGCTATGGGGGGGGGGGGGGGGGGGGGGGGGGGGGGCATAATCTTTATTGAGGTAAAAAAAATTACAATGTCTAACACCTAATCAGTCTGGACATCTTTTGTCAAAGTGATGTTGAGTAATTCTAATTTTACTGTGCTGTCTATAATAGATGTATATCCACTGCAAACTTTAAAAATTAAACAATATATTTGAATGAATTGTAAATGATAAAATTGTTGTGGAAAATTGGAGGTTGTGTCTGTTTTGCATGTCGGTTGGTCAGATGTTGAGAAATTTATATGTGTTCATGTTTTACGACTTAAGTATGAAATTATACACTGTTGCGATCCGGAATTCATGTCATAATGTATTCTTTATAAACTGATTACAGTAGAACACACTTATAATGGAGTGCTTGGGACAAACAGTTTTGATTCATTATAAATGTTATTCATTATATCCAAAAAGTTCATAAATTCATCATCCACATGTGAAATAAAAGTGTTCTACAGAAGACCAGAGATTCAAATCCCAGTTAATAACATATATACACACAACAAGGGCCAACACTCAGAATATCTGTTTTAAAATATGATTTATATTTACAGATGACGGAATCTCAAATTTGACATTGTTTTATATATTTACAGGTGACCGAATATTGAGTGTGACTGTCTTTTATATTTACAGGTGACTGAATATTGAGTGTGACTGTGTCTTTTATATTTACAGGTGATTGAATGTGACTGTGTTTTTTATATTTACAGGTGACCGAATATTGAGTGTAACTGTGTCCTTTGAGAACATGGTGTATGAAGATGCCCTGACCATTCTCAGCTATGCTTCTCCTTACCCAGTCAAAATCACACTACAGGAAGAGCGACCATCAAAGACAAAGGACAGAAGGAGCGGTCACCAAAAAACGATCCTCAGTCACCCCCTATATCGGAGCCAGTCCATGGACACCCTCCTCAAGATTAATCGAGAGCCCATCTACACACCAAAGAGAAGCATGAGTGAGATGAGACAACCGAAGGAAGTATTGGACAATGTGAAGCAGTCACTGAAAGTCAATGTAGACTCTGACAACAGACACAGCAACATTGCAGAACACTCGCCAGAAATTCACGTCTCAGCAGATGTAGAGCAGTCCTCAGTCCCAGCAGAGAAGCAACCAGTGACTGTCCTGGTGCCGCCACCTGCTGGTGAGGAAAACGAGGATGAGAATGATGTTCCTCCCCCTCAGCCCACCATTCCACCTCCACCCCTGGAGTTTAATGACAGGGTGGATGGTGAGGTCTCCTCCCCAAATCCTGCCACCACAGAAATACAGTTTTCAGATCCTTTTGAAAATCTAAATGAACAGGACAAATTAGACATGTTGCGTTTGTCGTATGAAGACCCAGATGACAAAATTGATAAAGAAGATTTGGATACCAGTTTATCTGACTCCAGAGAACAAGCGCTGGCTGATGTTTCATTCCATTCGGACAGTACCATCACTGAAGTGGAACCCAAATCTCCGACTCCTATAAAACCAGAAAGAAAGAAAAAGAAGTCCTCCAGCGAGACGTCGAGTGTGTCCTCTTTAGATGAAGCTGGCGATGGTCAGAAGTCTCCCAGAGACGTAATGCCAGATATTGTGGAGGATCACATTTCTATGTCACTTTCAGGTGTGGTAAATGCTGCACCAAGTTCAGAAGATTCTGAGGTTTTTGAGGATGTTATCACTCCTCAGAAATCAGACAGGCCGATAAAAATATCTGACAAAATTCAGTTGTCATCATTGGATGTGTCTGTGACTAGTGTTGGAGATATTCAGGATTCTCCCACGGAGGCCAGTAGGACATTAGTAGACTACAGTCTCTCGGACATGGAGAGCACGCTCCGCCCCCAGACACCAGAGACCCAGGCTACAATAGAGGAAGACTTCATTACACCGGTGCAGGTCAAAAAAGGTGAACTGGAATCGTCGATGTCACGGTATTTTGACTCTAGTAACACCTCAACCTCCACCGTAGAAAACATGAAATCAGATTCACCCAACACCACCATGACAAGCATGGACTTCAATCTAAACATGTCCTCCAACCCAGACTTGTTTTCTACGCCATATCCAAAGAGAAATACCAAAGAAGGCCACAGTGGAATGTCATACGATATCTCCATGATGGAGCTCAATGACTTAGAGAAAAAATTAAAACAGAAAACAAAAGAAAACACGAAGCAAGGTGTAGCGTTTGAAGTTCGGGATGATGTCCTCTCGGGAAGGACTGTGATGTCAGGACTAACTGACAATTCAGATGTGTGTGGGAATGTGTCGAGGACTAAATCTTGTGAAGACAACATTGCGAAGAAAGCAATGCTGGACAGTTCAGTGAGCTCCCTTAGTTGGTCTGGAAAGCGTCTCGTTCGCTCAGGATCATTTTCAGAACTTCCTCAGGATGATTCTAGTGATTGGATCGATCATAATTCATTGAACAATGATGAAAGCATTATCTCTCAAGATGAGGAGAAGGAAATATTAAACTCATCGGAAGAAAGTCTTACCAGCAATAATAAAAACGGACTTAAAAAAGCCAAAATGTTTGGTGCTCGTGAAAACCTCGCCAACTTATCTTCAGAAAATTCAGGGTCCCAGCAATCAGTAGCAGACTCTATGAGTGGGGGCTCAACTACCCCACCCCCCTACCTCAGTAATAACGGGGGCTCATCTACCCCACCCCCCTACCTCAGTAGTAATGGGGGCCTTAGTGTGGACACATCTCCACCACAACCAGCTCCCATCAAAACCTCTGTCAACATATCTACCTCAAGCATTCCCAATAATTCCTCAAATAACCCAGGAGAGAATGGACCATACTCTCTGTCAGGGGACATAACTCTGGGAGATGAAGAGGACTGTTAAAGTGCATGTGTTCTAATATCATCAACTCCATATATCATTAACTGTGGCAAAATGAATCATCAAATTACCTTTACCATATTTTTATATGTTTTCTTTTAAGATGACAGTAGTATTTTATGAAATTTATTCTTCTAAAGTACTAGTACACATACTGCTGGTGGTTCTATGTGTGTGACTGTTTTGTTTTAACTTCTGAACTCGGTATGAGTTCTTTTAAATAATATTTCATATCTGATAAAATTATGCATCCAGTAAATTTTCCCAGTGATATTTTTGTTATTTGAAACTTTTCTTACCATTTTATCAAAAAAGATGTGTATCGCCAATATAGAGTGTCCATATCAAAATTGTATCTTTAATATGCAGCTGTTTGATTTTTATGGTGTGTTTCGTAGAAATTAGGTCCAGGTATTTTTTTTATAACAGCTAATTTTATTTTTTACATTTTTCACTGTAAGAGGTGCTCCAATTTGTACAGCTTTAAAGTCTGATATGCCAGTAATTTTTCTGCCTCTGCCTTCCGATTCAAAGTCTGTTGCAACAGTGATTGACAGTAAGAGTTGTCTCTCCTTATCCATATTTGCTGCTACAAAGCGGTAGTGATTCAAATCAAAGATATACATATTGAACATCTTTAATATCAAACAAAGCAGTTTAGAATTAATAACGTAATAAATTTTTTTAGAATTAACATTCCTATATTACGTAATATTTCATTTATGATTGGAGATTATCAGGATGATGTTAACAGTATATATATATAGTATTTATAAATGTACATGCATATGGGCATTCTACAGCAAAAGCGCACAAAGTGGTACTTAATATAGTACGTATTTCAATATTAACTAATGTAAATAAAAAAGCTGGCTATAAGTCACTAGTTTAGTAGATTGTATGTAGAAGATTGTATGGCCAATGTAAGTGTTACATTCCTGTAGAAGATTGTATGGCCTATGTAAGTGTTACATTCCTGTAGAAGATTGTATGGCCTATGTAAGTGTTACATTCCTGTAGAAGATTGTATGGCCTATGTAAGTGTTACATTCCTGTAGAAGATTGTATGGCCTATGTAAGTGTTACACTCCTGTAGAAGATTGTATGCATGGCCTATGTAAGTGTTACATGCCTTCAGAAGATTGTAGGGCCTATGTAAGTGTTACATTTCTGTAGAAGATTGTAAGGCCTATGTAAGTGGTACACTCCTGTAGAAGATTGTAAGGCCTATGTAAGTGTTACACTCCTGTAGAAGATTGTATGGCCTATGTAAGTGTTACACTCCTGTAGAAGATTGTATGCATGGCCTATGTAAGTGTTACATGCCTGTAGAAGATTGTAGGGCCTATGTAAGTGTTACATTTCTGTAGAAGATTGTAAGGCCTATGTAAGTGGTACACTCCTGTAGAAGATTGTAAGGCCTATGTAAGTGTTACACTCCTGTAGAAGATTGTATGGCCTATGTAAGTGTTACACTCCTGTAGAAGATTGTATGGCCTATGTAAGTGTTACATTCCTGTAGAAGATTGTAAGGCCTATGTAAGTGTTACACTCCTGTAGAAGATTGTATGGCCTATGTAAGTGTTACATTCCTGTGGTAGATTGTATGGCCTATGTAAGTGTTACATGCCTGTGGTAGAATATGTGGCCATTGTATAAATGCCTGTATCTGATGCATAGTGAACAGTTGTAACAAACAAGCGGGGTTTCGGGCAGTGTTCAAAAGATTTTTATGTAAATATTATTATGTATATATGAAATATTAATTTGTTTTATTATATATATTTTATATACCTATTATAATAAATATACTCAAGTTTTAAATATTTTTTGTTTTCGTTTCATTTCTTAATGGTGAAAGTGTGTGATATACGATATTCATGAACTAAGTCTTTATTAAGCGTGTGATATGATATCGATGCGAGATGAACTAAGTCTTTATTAAGTGTGTGATATGATATCGATGCGAGATGAACTAAGTCTTTATTAAGTGTGGGATATGATATCGATGCGAGATGAACTAAGTCTTTATTAAGTGTGGGATATGATATCGATGCGAGATGAACTAAGTCTTTATTAAGTGTGGGATATGATATCGATCCGAGATGAACTAAGTCTTTATTAAGTGTGGGATATGATATTGATCCGAGATGAACTAAGTCTTTATTAAGTGTGGGATATGATATTGATCCGAGATGAACTAAGTCTTTATTAAGCGTGTGATATGATATTGATCCGAGATGAACTAAGTCTTTATTAAGTGTGTGATATGATATCGATGCGAGATGAACTAAGTCTTTATTAAGTGTGGGATATGATATCGATGCGAGATGAACTAAGTCTTTATTAAGTGTGGGATATGATATCGATCCGAGATGAACTAAGTCTTTATTAAGTGTGGGATATGATATCGATCCGAGATGAACTAAGTCTTTATTAAGTGTGGGATATGATATTGATCCGAGATGAACTAAGTCTTTATTAAGCGTGTGATATGATATTGATCCGAGATGAACTAAGTCTTTATTAAGCGTGTGATATGATATTGATCCGAGATGAACTAAGTCTTTATTAAGTGTGTGATATGATATCGATGCGAGATGAACTAAGTCTTTATTAAGTGTGGGATATGATATTGATGCGAGATGAACTAAGTCTTTATTAAGTGTGGGATATGATATTGATGCGAGATGAACTAAGTCTTTATTAAGTGTGGGATATGATATCGATGCGAATGCTAAACAACTGGGACAAAAAGTAAATCATACTAAAACAATCCCAAACAAACGGACAAAATTAAACTGTCCTGATACAATTCCAAGAAAACAGACCAAAAATAAGTTATCATGCAACGAAATCAAAAAGACAGGACAGAAATTGATTATCTGAAACAACATGCTATTCATATCTTCTTATTGGGATATCTAGACTAAGTAATGAATTCATGTTTATATAGATATAGAGATTTCTAGTAATGAATCATGATTATATAGATATAGAGATTTCTAGTAATGATTCATGATTATATAGATATAGAGATATTTCTAGTAATGAATTCATGTTTATATAGAGATTTCTAGTAATGAATCATGATTATATAGATATAGAGATTTCTCATAATGAATTCGTGTTTATATAGAGATTTCTAGTAATGAATCATGATTATATAGATATAGAGATTTCTAGTAATGAATCATGATTATAGAGATTTCTAGTAATGAATTCATGTTTATAGAGATATAGTGATTCCTAGTAATGAATTCATGTTTATATAGATATAGGGATTTCTAGTAATGAATTCATGTTTATAGAGATATAGTGATTCCTAGTAATGAATTCATGTTTATATAGATATAGGGATTTCTAGTAACGAATTCATGTTTATATAGATATAGAGATTTCTAGAAACGAATCATGATTATATAGATATAGAGATTTCTAGTAATGAATTCATGTTTATATATATAGAGAGATTTCTAGTAATGGATTCATGTTTATATAGATATAGAGATTTCTAGTAACGAATTCATGTTTATATAGAGATTTCTAGTAACGAATTCATGTTTATATAGGTATAGAGATTTCTAGTAACGAATTCATGTTTATATAGATATAGAGATTTCCAGTAATGAATCCATGTGTATAAAGATATAGAGATTTCTAGTAATGAATTCATGTTTATATAGAGATTTCTAGTAACAGATTCATGTTTATATAGAGATAGAGATTTCTAGTAATGAATTCATGTTTATATAGATATAGATATTTCTAGTAACATATTCATGTTTATATACTTACTTACTTACTTAATCCACTTCGTCCCATGGGGGACATAGGGCAACCACAGTAGCTTTCCACTTTTTTCTGTCTTGGGCTATTTTTTTGGTTTCTCCCCATGTTTTATTGATGGCCTGTAACTCTGCATTGATCCCTCTACGCCAAGTGTTTTTCGGTCTGCCCTCTTACGTTTGCCTTGTGGATTCCATTCTAGAGCTTGTTTAGTTATGCTGGTGTTAGGTTTTCTTAATGTGTGTCCAATCCACTTCCATCTTCTTGTTCTAATTGTTATCTCAATTGGTTCTTGTTTGGTTCTTTTCCACAGTTCTTTGTTGTTAATCGTATCTGGCCATCTCACACCAAGGATGTTTCTTAGGCAGCGGTTTAAGAAGACTTGGAGTGTCTTGATGGATGCTGATGTTTCTCTCCAAGTTTCGGACCCATAGAGAAGGACAGATTTGACATTAGAGTTGAAAAGCCTTAGTTTGGTACTAGTTCTCAAGGTGGTGTTTCTCCAAACTGGTTTTAGCATAGCAAAGGCTTGTTGAGCTTTCCTTTTCCGAGCTTTTATGTCTTCGTCGGTTCCACCTGTAGTGCTGATGATACTGCCCAGGTATGTGAATTCTTCTATATTTTCTACTTCTTTGTGTCTTATTTGTAGTTTCTCTGTCTGAGCAGTGTTTATTATCATTATCTTTGTCTTTACTGGATTGATTAGAAGGCCTGTTTGTCATGCTGTTGATTCAAGACTGATGGTCTGTTCTTTTGCGTCCTGAAATCTATGTGATAGCATACATATATCGTCGGCAAAGTCAAGATCTTCCAGGCGGTTTTGTAATGTCCACTGTATACCTTTTGGGTTTTTATATGCTGTTTTAGTTACCCAGTCTATAACCATTAAGAATAGGAGAGGGGACAGGGGACAGCCTTGCCTTACACCGGTAGTGACATCAAACGGATCGGTCAGGTTTCCATCATGAACTATTTGGCAGTTATATCCATCATAAAGCTGTTGAATGATAGAGATGATTTTATGAGGTATGCCATAGTGTTTGAGAATATCCCACAGTACCTGGTGGTCGATACTGTCAAAAGCCTTTTCGAAGTCTACAAAGATCATATAAAGAGATGTTTGCCATTCAATTGTCTGTTCTACTATGATTCTTAAGGTGGCTATCTGGTCTACACAGGAACGTTCTTGTCTAAATCCTGCTTGTTCATCTCTAAGCATTTTGTCTAATTTTGCTTTAATTCGATAGAGTATGACATAACATAGGATTTTGCTTGGAATGGATAACAGGGTGATCCCTCTCCAGTTGTTACATGAGGAAAGGTCACCTTTCTTTGGAAGTTTAATAAGGAGTCCTTTTCGCCAATCATCTGGAATTTGTTCTTCCTTCCAGATTCTGTTTATCAGGCGGTGAAGGGCCTCGACTGACATATAGTCCATGACTTTAATTGCCTCTGGTGGAATGTTATCAACTCCTCCTGATTTCCCATTTTAAAGATGTTTTATTGCTCTATCTATTTCATCTCTTGTAACTTCTTCAATATTTATATCTAGTGGTTGCCCCGCTTCTATATCAGGTGGATTTGTCGGTGGTGGTCTATTTAGTACTTCCTGAAAATGTTCTTTCCATCTCTTAAGTTGTTCTTCAATCTTGGTTATTACATTTCCGTTTTTATCTTTTACTGGTGTATTGGTAGTCGGTGGTTTACCACTCAGCTGTCTGGTGATGTTAAAGAGAGTTTTGATGTCTCCTTTACTACATGCTGTTTCTGCCTCTTGTGCTAGATGTTCTGCATACTTTCTTTTGTCTTTTTTACAATTTTTCTTCACCTCCTGATCTTTTTGGGTGTAGTTCTCCTGTGCTTGACGTGTTTGGTGTCTGGTTGTAGCTCTTACCACTTTCTCTTTAGCTTGTCTTCTTTCCTCAACTCTAGCCCAAGTGTCATCTGACATCCAATGTTTACGTTTGTTTTGGACATAACCTATGGTTTCTTCACATGTTTGTATAATGGCTTTCTTAGTTTTCTCCCATATAGTATTAATATCTTGGTCTTCCTCTTCGATCAATAAAACAGAGAATCTGTTTTGTAAGGTTATTTGGTAGTTTTGTTTTGTAGAGGGTTCCTTTAGTTTTGCAACATTTAACTTTTTCCTCTTTGGTTCTGTTTTTTCTTTGATAGCAGCTTTAGTTTGATGGTAGCCATTAGTAAATGATGGTCTGATGCAGCATCGGCACCTCTTTTGTTTCTAACATCTTGCAGTGATGATCTCCATCTGTGTGATATAGCAATGTGGTCTATTTGGTTCTCTGCATTTCCTGCTGGTGATACCCATGTGATCTTGTGGCATGTTTTGTGTGGGAAGAATGTTCCTCCTATCATTAATTTATTGACTGCACAGAAGTCTGCAAATAACTCTCCATTTTCGTTCATATTTCCTATTCCATGTGTTCCAATCTCTGTCTCCCTCCCTACTCTATCTGATCCTACCTTTGCATTTAGGTCACCCATGATGATAAGGATGTCACGCTTTGGTGTTTTATCTACTGTGGATTGCAATGCATTGTAGATTTCTAGTAATGAATTCATGTTTATATAGATATAGAGATTTCTAGTAATGAATTCATGTTTAGATATTGGGATTTTTGGTGAGTGATTTACATTAAATATAAGGATTTGTGGTGATTAATTTATGTTAGATGGTTTTGATAGAACCAAGACACTGTTACAATGACTCAGCAGATTTGCCTTCCAGAATGATCACTGATTCTATAGTCTCTAGAATTATCACTACAGTCGTTGATGCTAGATGATACCTGTATTTCCACGGGCGGTCTAGTAAAACATTTCTCTTAAAAAAAATGAAGTTCTGCATGTAAGTGCTGAAAATGTCAGAGATGCTGAAGGTAGGCTAAGCATTTGAAAGGTACAGTGGTGAGAAAGAATGTTTACCTCATTCAAGAAAACAACATATGAAGAAACTACTGGGAATGATTCAAAGCAACGACATATTGCCAGCAAATTTTCTAGAAAATTGTTTACAATAACGCGTGTAAGCATAGTAGTGGCGGATCTGAAGGCATCGGTCAACTCTACTGTTGTGACGATTATGATAAACAGAATCTGAGAAGATGCGACAGGGGTCTGCATAAAGCAGATATTTTGTGACAACCTTGCATTCAACCCAGGTACGGGTGAGATTAGTTCAACGATTGACATGACGTATGACCCAGGAAGGATGAAAAGTTGATTTCAATATCTTTCAGACAGACATCGAAATAAAAGAAACTGCGAAACATTATAAAGCAAGAAAATTCAACGTTTCATAGAATTTGAAATGTTGCACAACCTAGCGGTACCCAAAGAACAGATAAATCAAATGTGTTATGGTACGTTTTTCCTTGTACAAAAGAGATGACAGTTTACACCCCATTCTGAACTTCAGGGTATTGAAAACAAACCTGGAGATCATGGGATATTTACTCCTCCTGGGCACCTGATCCCACCTCTGGTATATCCAGGGGCCCGTTCTGCCCTACTCTCTATTTGTATTCCTTATAAGAGATATGGGATTGGTCACTGTTCGTTATTTTCACCCTTTATCCTAGGGATATCTACAAGCAAAGTATACCCTTCATATCTCAGACATTAAAGGCTTATTGGCAGGGTCATAAATATTAGTTTTAAGGTATTCAATCTATAACGACCAAATTTCATATTTAATAAATGGATGATGGGATTTTGTAATCATGGTATCATTTTGAAGAGTTTATTGAATCAACAACGACCATATTTCATAATTAATCATTTTTAAGAGTTTATTGAATAAAAATATTCTACCACAAGGATTTACAAAATGTTTATTACTTATTTCACCTAGAATTAAATTTACATTGAATTCTATAAGAAGAGCATATTTTATCAAAATATCTTAAAAAGAAATTATATTTCATACAAATATCTTCGTACAAAGTTACATAGACTTTCTCTTTATGAAAATATGAGATGAAATTAATCATTTATAGTACGTATTTTTAGAAAATTAGATTTTTCTTATTTTTACCAAGGGTGGATAACTCTCCAAAAAATTCTTAAGTGCAAAACGACCGGTCTCTAATCATTCACCAGTAATGTGAAATTGGATCTACTTCAACATCCACTTATATTGATTTACTCATTCAAAATTTTGCAACCTCCTTTCTTTATACATTGGATATCTTAATCATTGCCATTTATTTGGCCTCGTTGTAGCTTTGTAGATTTTTACGAAGTTTGGTGTCTGTGATCAGGGCTTGCTTCAGAATAGAGACAAGGGATTGATAAAGAATCAGACCTGCAATTTGTTGGTGAATCATTTGAAGTTCAGTTCCGTGTACTGCGCCATGCGAAATAACTTAAATTAGTAGGGCCAAAGTTCGCAGATCGTCGAGATTTTTCAGTTTTGTTTGGACGTACATGCAATCTCTACATTAAAACATTATTTAAATAGTGCATTTCGTTGTGGTTTAACATTCGTAGGATAGGGGTACCCACGTGAGCCCCAGGAAACCCCACGATTCCACAGTAAAACAGTCAAAAGGACATTCTGACTCACAGCAAGTTTATCTGTTGGCTCTGATGGTATCATTTATTGAACTGACATTACTAGTCAGTTTGCATATGATCCAACCCAGTTTACTTTCTGTTATTTTGGAGACCACAATAGGGCGATTGCTGCATTCATCATCATGAAATGCAGATGTACTTCAACATCAGGAGAATATCCAAGGTGAAACACCATCTCACCCAGGAAGAGTGTGCGAAGGTCATCAATGCAACAGGCATATCCCACCTTGACTGTCACAATGCCCTCCTGCTTGGCATGACCGATCACCCCATGCACCGACTACAAGTGGCTCAGAACAACGCTGCACGCTGTCTCACAAGAACATGCTACAAACAACATATTTCGCAGGTACTTCAACAACTACATTGGCTGCTGGTAAATCAACGTGTTGTGTTTAAAGACAACCATACATAAATCACTACACTCTTTCTCAGCACCAGCATACATAAGAGAGGTATGTCCTGTTTACCAGCCACATAGGACCTTGAGATCATCATCCGACCAATGGAAACTGGTAGTGAAGAAGTAATCAAACAAATACGGTACAAGAGCCATAAAAACACTAGGTGCACAATTGTGGAATAAACTGCCACTGGAACTTCGAGAGTTTGATGCACATGGAGCATTCCGCAAGAACCTACAAACACTCTTGTTCAAGCGTGAATATGGCCTGTGAATGTAAAATTCAGTGTAATATCAAGGATTCCATGTGCAAGCTATTGCAAACTGAATTTTGATCCAGCATACGAATACCTGTATGCCAATTGTATCTTGTCAACTCAAAGTCAACCACTTCGTCATTTTACTACCATGTTTTATTTTTAATTCTTTCTATTGTTTTATCATTTTCTTTATAGCTCTTGCAGGTCTTTTATTGGTATATTGTCAATGATTATTAGCACAAACATTGTACAGCGCATAGAAACTATAGGTAATTTTGCGCTTTATAAATGAATATAATAATAATAATGAAAAAGTGAAGATAGCGAACAGTGATCAATCCATAATTCCTATAAAGAATACAAAATTATAGAAATAGGGCAAACAGGGACCCCTGGCCTGGATTTCTAAAACAAAGACACCAAGGAGGAGGAACATCCCTTGTTGAACGGTCACACCCGTCATGAGCCCTATATCTTGATCGGGTAAACGAGGTAATCCATAGTCAAAATTAGCATTCAAAGAACGACCCGGTAACAATTGGTATCAAACACGGGAGACAACATTCGACACTATGACAGGTTGTATTTGAATATTATATCGTTATAACGACCAGAGAATTTGCAAAATGCTGATTTTCAACGAGACTGTTGAAACCCCAGTAACATCAATATTTTTTCAGTAGCCCGCCTTTATTTAAAAACCTATCATACTTAGAACACAATCTTGCGTATCGACTCTTTTGAGAAAAGGGAAGGATAACGAACAGTAATTAATCTCATAATTTCTATAAAGAATACAAAATTAAGAGCTGGTCAAACACTGACCCCCGGGTATACCAGAGGAGAGATCAGGAGTGCCTAGGAGGAGTAAGCATATTGTTATTGAATATTGATCGAAGGCCACAGCAATCTATTTTTCTTCTCATGTAGAAGCTTTTGAATAAATTCTCATAAAAACAAGTCAGCTAGTAAAGGAGAACAAATCGTGCTAATGGGATTTTCAACAAACTGTAAATTTCATTCAATATTTAACTTTAAACTTTAATTTTAAGTTAATTCTACTTGTAAAACAATTAACATGTAGACGTTTTGTTTGTTATCAGCTTTTGTAGTTTAGTTGTAGTGTTAGTTTCCTTTTCTATATAGTTTTCTTTTCTATGTAAATATTCTACCGTCCTGAAGAAGGGAAAATAAACTTTCAAAAACATGATCCAACAAAACTCAAGATTGAACTTTTTTGAATTTGGCGTTAGGCCCACAGGCACTTGTTTCATAAACCTGGCAAGCTATACTGCATAATAACACGTCATATTGCATAGCTTGCCGAGTTTATGAAACAAGCGCCTGTGTGTGACGCTGTGTTAATAAAATGCATCTTTTCATACACGCGTTGTACATACGATAAATATGCTTTGTTTAGCGTATGGACACCTTTGTGTAAATCACAATGGTGTGCAAAGCATGGCGACAGGGGGCGGGTATTGTTTATTATTATCATTACCACGGTATAATATTATTATTATTTTTATCTATTTATTTATTTTCTATGTTCTGATGTTGCACGCTTGCATTTGCCCGTATCAGACAACGATAAACAATCAATCTATGAAATTTTACATACCGTGATTTAAACGTCACTGGTACATTTGTATATACAACTGACCGTGTATAACATAGTAGGCCCTAGCTGTTTTGTGTTTGATTTTGTATAAAAAGTAAAAAAAAAAATAAAAAAAAACTTTGCACCAGATTCATCCACCTTCAAAGTCTTGGTTTGAGAAGATGGACAGAGCGTGTGTCTTGCGTCTTTGTATGCATGGCCACACTCTGGTATCTTCTGACATTATTATTGAAGTATAAGACCAGTAGGGTTTTACGGCGAGATCAAAAGATCGGTGTCGGATAAAAATCTAAATTCAAATAGTTACGGGGAGGGGGGATACAATCACCCGTACGTTTTTGTCATCCGACATCAATTACACTTTCGTGAGAAAAGAAAAAGAAAACAACACAAGGGACTGTTAAAAACCATATAGTATTACATTTTAATGAACATTTCATAGTCTTAATGTACGCTTTGAATTGTGAATAAACAGTAGAAAAGGTATATAGAGTGTTGTCTATAATAGTATGTTTTTACTTGTTAATAGATTAGTTTAAACATTTATCATATTTAGTGTTAAAGGGACACGGACATGATTTGAGCCCAAGATTCAAATTTTATTTTTTCATTTTTAATGTTTAGAATGCTTAACTAAGGTATATCTGATGGTCAGCAAAAATTTGAATATCAGTTGTCAAGGTACATGAGAGATGCAGAGCTCACAATTCTTTGTTATGTAAGCAAGGCTCGTGCCATGTTTTTGTTAAATATGTTAAATAAACAAGTAAAAGTTCGTTTAAAGCAGATTTTTTTCAAATCACAAGTTAATTCTGAATACAATTAAACTATTCTAGTGTTTGGCACATCTAATTTTCTTTTAAACATGCTATTTTCTATTAAGCCATCTACATCTATATGTAAACAAAAGCATGACATGAGTCTTGTTTACATTTCAAAGTATCTCGCTTGTAACTATTAAATTCTACTCAATACAGTTTAATTTAATCGATAACCAAAGAAAATGTATATGTAGTCACCTTTTATTTAAGATGTCAGACATACCAAAAAAAAAACAACAACCCCAGAAGTATAGGTCAACATCAGAAAATCACGCATTTTCGTAAAACAGAATAATAGAAGTAGATAAAAACTTGTTCAAATGACAAATGTTTGATGTCAACAGTATAGAAAAACTTCTGATTTATAAATATGTGTAAATTATTTGTGGATATAAGGGAAATCATTGTATAAAAGACATGCAGTAGAGGAAATACCAGCAAAGAGTTGTTGCCCTTCACAATGTGTTATTCTGTGAATAAAATTCCTCTTAAAGATATATTTCTATCAAGCACAAATTTTAATTTAATAAAGATTTTTGCAAAAACCCAATAGTATGACATCACATGAGGATCGATCTACTTTAAGTTGGTCATGATAAATATCCAAGTTAAGATTCAGCATTAAATGTTTGGTGTGGCTTACATTTCACTGCTTATTATAATCCAGGCCATGCAATACAACACCCCATTCCTTCGTCTCCAGTTTCTCCCGGACTAGCCCGATACGTCCACGCAATTTACACTATCTATAGGGAAGGTTTTGTTTGTTCGAAAAATTTCACAAGGTCAATTTGAAAATGCAATCAGCATTACTACTATAAACGGTCGGACTATTTTATATCAATCGCACCAATTAAGAAAGAAATAAGACGACAAAGGGGAAAAATCTGGGTGATTCTATTAGTTGAAACGCTTAACAGCATAAAATGACAGACATAAAACGTAAATGTACAACACAACCACGTGACGTAGAATGGACAGGAAAATATTATGTAACTGTGTTGACGTTGCACTGATAATGAGTAGAAAAACTAACCGGGGCATCTTAAATACACATTAGATTTTATATAACATAGACATTTAGGTAAATGCGTGTATAAAAAAAGGAAAGAAAAGAAATTACTATAATGAGTGAAAAGACTGACCGGGGACCGGGACATTTTAAACACAAATTAGATTCTATATTACACTATATTGCACAGGTAACTTGGTAAATACATATAAAAAGATTAAAATGAGTAGAAAGACGAAATGGGGCATTTTAAATACCGATTAAATTTTAAAAAAGAAATGTCAGAAACATTCACAACTTAAAAGAACAATCATAAAGATGAGTTTGAAGATATGTTTTAAACTGCCTTGTCAAAACGATGTTCACCATACGTCTTCAAAACGTCAGAGTAGTTGGGACAGTTAATAACATGAACGCTTCTGAGAGAAAGGAGCGGGACGTAACTCTCGTTAATCTCAGAGAAAGGAGCGGTTTGGGACGTAACTCTCGTTAATCTCAGCATAATTTTATACACTTTGGCGCTATAATATATAAAGAGCATATAGAAGTAATTTGTATTGTCTTCTGAATTCCACTGGAATCAGAATTGGTGTAATATGGTCTTCCCCGTTGTCCTCGTTCTGGGAACGACTCGCCCAGTCATCTTGATGACGTATAGGCAGTGCTACATGTGACAGATAAATGCGATACCTGAAGCTGTGCGGACGTATTGCAATACTGACAGAGCAGTGAGCACCGATAGTTTCTACAGAGACCAGATGAGGTGAGTGCCCCCCCCCCCCCGCGAAGAACCTGTACTTTGTAAATACTTACACCGAATAAATACTAAATTGGCGCCCAACTCGCGGCCTTGGGTTTTGGCGGCGGCCTGTCAAATTTTATTTTGCAAGTTCGAATCGTGTTCTATCCGCCATTTTGGTCTCCTGTAGCACTACGTGCTCGGGGTTTACTTCGATCGTAATCGACTTGATTGCAATCAGTTTTTCCTTTTATCAAATTTACTGTGATTGTTTCTCTCTCGTTGAATTGTGTATTTTGTATGAATATGGATTGGTCCTTTAGCGTGCCAGTTTCTGCTTTCGGTCTCTGTAGCAGCCCTGACACGACCCTTACCTTAGTAGATTCGACAGTCCTAGGAGGGAGTGGGAGTCGCCCCATGGGTATTGAGATATGGGGAGAGGGTTTAATGTCCCACACCGTAGCGTGGTGGTGCCAACAAACAGTCCACCTTCTTACACAGATACCTCTATGCCAGAGAGTAGGCCAGAGGCTGCTCCGATTCTAAGAGTGCCCGCTACTTCTAAGCATCCAAACCTACGGGGGTATGCTGTTAGGTCTCGCAGGGAGGTCCGTTTCAATGAGTTAGTGATTAAGTCACAGGGCTGGGCGGTGGATAAGTCACGGGGTTTTGTGGACTCGTACCGCCAGAGTAGTTCGCATATTGCGTCAGGTAGGGTTGTGCCACCGAGAGTATATTGGAGTTCCTACTAGGGGGTAGTCTGTGAAGAGTGTGGGTAGTCACCTAAGGTTTTACCCTATACCCACCCATTCCCTCCGTCTCCCATAGTGAGACATTATCTGTCTATATCCACTGACCTCTTTTAGAGTTTAGGGAATAGGACTCGCATTTCCGTGCCAACACATGCGTTTGATGCTACTACACCCATGTATGGAGGCGCTGGAGTACAGCGCCCTGTCAACTGCGACTTGACCACCTCCACTGGGACGCCCCTTGCGCAGTACGCCACTCCGGTCTATCATGAATTCCCTGTCGAGCAGCCTTAAGCGGCAGGGTAAGCGACTCTTGATGTAGCTAGAGCAACCGTGCACCCGTTCACAGCCAAATACCATTACACAGTCCGGACACTTGGACACCGCGCCCACAATGCTGGATACCGGGAGTCTCGCCTATAGAACCCCCACTCAGGGGTATGGTGGACCATTGAAGTCAACAGCGTCCCAGACTCAGATGTAGGGTGGACCATTGATGTTGACAGCGGCCCAAACCCAGTGCTATGACGCATCCCAAATGCCACCGGCGACTGTCTCAGTGCCTCACTACGCTCAGCCTGCTCAACCTGGAAAGGAGGGGGGAGGGGGGTGTAGGAATTTCTTCAGGCCCAGAGGGCAGCACCACCCGAGCTGATTCCTTTGGCAGCAGCTGCCCCTACCTGTATGCTCCAGCAGCCCCAGTTCACCCCACGCAGACAGCGCCATCAGCCAATGCCGATGTTCTTCAGACACGAAGTAAGGCTAGATACAAGGATCTGCGTTATGATGGCAAAGCGATTTGGAAATCATGTTTATGAAGTCTATGAGATTGGCCCGCTGTCAACAGTGGACAGGATATGAGCAACATGGTAACTTCTGCTTTTCTCTAGAGGAAGTTGCTAGTGATTACTACACTCTACCACTGGCGACCTCACCCAACCTCAGTCTCAGAGACATCCTGTGGAAGTTTGAACTGGGCTGGAGTTTGAACGTCTTTGGGGGCGGAAAGGAGACCCGAGGAACCAGGGACAAGTGGGCTGGGGAATTGCTCCCCAGAGATAGAGACCCCAGAGGAAGGCGATCGATGCATTACCATTGGCCAGGTGACGCCCTCAACGGAATACGCAGTGCAACGGTTGGTTCAGGACTTGCCTGTGGAGGCCGTGGTGGATACCGGGACTGAGATGAGCGTGCTGGGGACAGAGTAGTACAACTCGCTGGAATGTACATGTAAGGCCCCGATCAAGCGACTCGTCACTCTGATGCAGGCTGGCACAGACGCTCGACTGAACGGATTTATTGCGGGCCCATTATCCATCAAAGTGGGGAAGAACGTCCACAAAGTGGACCTGTATGTGGCACCCTTGAAAGATCCTATGTTACTCGGGGTAGACTTCTTACGGGGACGTAAGGCAAAACTAGACTTGGGGCATGGCGCTCTATCTCTATGGGAGGAGAGACCATACAGATGACCTTTAGCGGAGCGGAAACCCGGAAGGGGTCAGGATGTCATTGGTCCGAAGATGTGTGTCTCCTACATTTATGTAACCTTATGCCCTTCTGACCCCGATAGGGAGTTGGCATACTGTGTGGTAGCACTTAGAAATAGGAGGCTTTCTGAGGTTCTACCGATGTCTCAAACTTGCCATTTTAGAAGGAATTCCTCTCAGATCTGCCAGGTGAACCCCTCGGATCGGGATGTGACGTTGCAGTAAGGGAGTGTACTGGGTGCTGCAGTTGAGCATGGGCTCCGTGTTCATGTACCTTACCTGGAGAAAGAAGTTTGTTCCTTGGCGAATGGGTTTGGAAGGGAACTGGGGACACGGGAAGTGTCGGAACACTCGAGAGACGGCGATGGAACACAGGGGATTGACACTGGGGAAACAACTCCTGTCAAGGAGAGAATGCAGAAGACGCTCCACTTCTTTGTCGATGAGGAAGAGGCTCATCTGAAGAAGATGCTGGACGCCGGGTTAATACAACATTCTATATCGGAGTGGGCATCGGCCATTGTCCTGATACGAAAAAAGAACGGAAATATTAAATGGTGTCTAGATTATCGGCGGCTTAACGTCACGAGGGAGGATGTCTTTACCCTGCCTCTGATAGATGAATGCATCGATACCCTCACTGGGAACGTGTAGGACCCAGAAGAACCCCCATGGGTCAGCGCACTGCAGGTCATTGATTGGGAGATCCAGATTCCCGAGGCAGAGGGACAACTTAGCGGACATCGCCTGGTCATATGGTGGAATGGGCTAGGGATCTTCAGTAACCCTACAATCAGGGTCCTTCCGGCGCCCTTGGTTGTACCTGGTGGTCGAGTAGTAGGAGATGCTACCTTGGTTCCCCCGCCTTTTCTGGATACAACCTGGACTGTCCCTTGACCCTTTCTAGGCAGGCATTTGCGTTCTGCTGTCTTTCTCTAGCGGGCGTCAGTCCTGACAACTTGGTGTTTACCCCAGACTGCCTCTGGAGTAAGTGTAAGGCACCCATTTAAAGCATTCACACATTCATGCCAACGTAAGCTGTAGACCCCGTCCTTTCGAAGAAAACAAGGGGGAAAGTAGTAGATGGGGCGAATAGTTCCCATAACGACTCGCCTAGTCACCGGGATGACATAGGTCATGTTCGGGTTTTGCGCACGGTCTAGCTACATGTGACAGATAGATGCGACACCTGAAGCAGTGCAGACGTATTGCAGTGTTGACAGAGAGCTCCGATAATTTCTACAGATCAGATGATGCGAGTCGCTCCAGGAAGAACCTGTACTTTGTAACCTTTTCAGCTCTTTAGGCAGTTTGTCGTGAACGTTCACCCATAGGCGGTTGGGTCAAGGATATTGCACTATAACCTAGATGTAAACAATTGAGGAAATTTGAATTATGAATAAATATCTCTTTCCGATCTATGGTGTCTCTTTTTACATTCTTTAAGAAGCTTTACTTAATGTGCCATTACTACAGAATACTATTTTATCCACGTTTTAAAAAAATGTCTTATCCAACTGATTCATAAAATACAACATCTGTATTATCTGATTATAATATATAACAGTTAGAGAGAGTGGCGTATCAAGCAGCTTGATATCATCATCATTAGTCAAGGAGATTAGCGTATTACAAAGCAAGACAGGGGATGCTTACTCCTCCTAGGCACCTTAGCCCACCTCTGGTGTGTCCAGGGATATGTGTTTGCCCAACTATCTATTTTGTATTGCTTGTAGGAGTTATGAGATTGATCACTGTTCGTTATCTTCACCTTTCATTATACAACCTGATATCATCATCGCTAGTCAAGGGAATTAGCGTATCACACAACCGATACTGATATCATGAGATTAGTGTATCATACAACTTGATATCATCATCACTAGTCAATGATATAAGTGTATCACACAACTTGATATCATCATCACTGGTCAAGAAAAGAAGCGTATCACACAGCCTTTATTGATATCATCATCTCTAGTCAAGGGGACTAGCGTATCACACAACCTTTATTGATATCATCATCTCTAGTCAAGGGGACTAGCGTATCACACAGCCTTTATTGATATCATCATCGCTAAGTCAAGGAGAGAATCGTATCATGCAGTCTTGACTAACGAACGTAGTAACAAATACAAAGAAATCGGGAATTAACGCCTTTGTACCGTCAGGAAACACATAAACATCGGGAATGAACGCCTATTTACAGTCAGTATACACATAAACATCGGGAATGAACGCCTATTTACAGTCAGTATACACATAAACATCGGGAATGAACGCCTATTTACAGTCAGTATACACATATACATCGGGGATGAACGTCTTTTTACAATCAGCATACACATAAACATCGGGGATGAACGCCTATTTACCGTAAGCATACACATAAACATTGGGGATGAACGCCTATCTACAATTAGGATAAGCATTGGGGATGAACGCCTATTTACAGTCAGCATAGATATAAACATGAGGGATGTGAATGCCTATTTGCAGTCAACAAATACATAAACATCAGGGATGAACGCCTATTTACAGTCAACACGGGATGTTTATATGTATGTTGATTGTAAAAATGCACTCATCCCCGTGTTGACTGTAAATAGGCGTTCATCCCTGATGTTTATGTATTTGTTGACTGCAAATAGGCATTCACATCCCTCATGTTTATATCTATGCTGACTGTAAATAGGCGTTCATCCCCAATGCTTATCCTAATTGTAGATAGGCGTTCATCCCCAATGTTTATGTGTATGCTTACGGTAAATAGGCGTTCATCCCCGATGTTTATGTGTATGCTGATTGTAAAAAGACGTTCATCCCCGATGTATATGTGTATACTGACTGTAAATAGGCGTTCATTCCCGATGTTTATGTGTATACTGATTGTAAATAGGCGTTCATTCCCGATGTTTATGTGTATGCTGATTGTAAAAAGACGTTCATCCCCGATGTATATGTGTATACTGACTGTAAATAGGCATTTTTACAATCAACATACATATAAACATCGGGGATGAACTCCTATTTACCATCATCATACGCATAAACATCGGAGATGAACGCCTATTTACCGTCAGCAAACACATACACATTGGGGATGAACGCCTATTTACAGTCTGTATACACGTAAACATCGGGGATGAACGCCTATTTACAATCAGCATACACATACACATTGGGGATGAACGCCTATTTACAGTCTGTATACACGTAAACATCGGGGATGAACGCCTATTTACCGTCAGCAAACACATAAATATCGGTGCTGAACGCCTTTTTACAAGCAGGATACACATTAACATCGGGAATGAACGCCTATTTACAGTCAACAAATACATAAACATCTGGGATGAACTCCTTTATACAATCAGCATAGACATAAAAATCGGGGATGAACGCCTATTTACCGTCAGCAAACATATAAACATCGGGGATGAACGCCTATTTACAGTCAGCATACACATAAAGGTCGGGGATGAACACCTATCTAATCAGTATACACATAAACATCGGGGATGATTACCTACATGTATTTACCGTCAGTAAACATATATACATAGGCATGAACGCATATTTATAATCAGCATACACATAAACATCGGGGATAAGCGCCTATTTATAATAAGCATACACATAAATATAGGGGATGATTGCCTATTTACAGTCAGTAAACACATAAATATACGCATCAACGCCTATTTACAATCAGCATACACATAAACATCGGGAAAGAGCGCCTGTTTACAGTCAACAAACACATAAACATCGGGGATGAATGCCAATTTATAGTCAGCATACACATGAGCATCGGGGATGGTTGCCTATTTACAGTCAGTGAACACATAAACGTACGCATGAACGCCTTATTACAATCAGTATACACATAAAAATCGGGGATGAACACCTATTTACCGTAAGCATACATATAAACATAAGGGATGAACGCCTATTTACAGTCAACAAACACATATCGGTAAACATCGGGGATGAACGCCTATTTACCGGCAGTATACACATCGGGGATGAACGCATGCTTACAGTATTGTAATATACTAATGAGGCAAACATTTAGAAATAAATTTAATCAAACGTTAAAACGATTTTTGTTGTAGAACATCCATTTCTCATTAAAGAATGTGACTTATATAAATTTTAATGGATCCGGAACAGAAATGAGTCTCCGTTATTTCACTTACTTTTTGGGTGTCAGTATTTGATAAATCGTGAAAATAATGAGATTTTATCAAAGATTTTGTCCTGATCAAATAGAATAACAACCTCTGCTTTATGTATGCACAGGTTACAGGAAATGTACAGTTACATAATTTAATACATAAAAGAAATTCTTGTCATTCATATGAATTGACAAAATTCCAATTGTAAAAAGACTACAAATTCCATGCAAGAAACTTCTTTGAAGCCATTATTGATACTTTGAGGGGGAGGGGTGTCTCGGAATTTGTTTAAGGTATTTGACAGAACTCAGAAATGATGAATTGATTTCCAATGACACTTGGTTTTCGTTCTTAAGAGCTTGACAAATTTATTATACACGGGTAAGTCACCGTGAGCGCAAGTTCCTTTCATGTTTCAGGGTAAGGTTTTTCTTTTATGCTTCAGTTTGAAAAAATATACCCCCCTCCCCGGTTAATTGAAGAGGAAAGGGTTCAACGTTGTATATGTGTGCTATTAATATCTGTCAACACTTTCTAAATACATTCGTTAGTTTAGCATCGGGATAATTTTAAAATTTTATTATTTCTATGAGCCCTCTCCCACCTTTAATTGCGGATTATATTTGCGCGGGGTGAAAACTTTCGGGGTTTGATAAAACACATGAAATCTGATTTTATATTTCAAGAATATCGTCTTATTTATCGTTGCACGTGTTTGTTCATAGAAAATGTCAATTCACGTGGCTTTCATTCACACACATACACAAAAATACATTAAAAGTTTACAAAAGAATATCAATATTTTCTCCTCAACAGAACTTGATGTCGTTGTCAGTTCTTGATTTTTTAAATGAATTTTACGACGCGAAACATGATATAAGCACGCCTTATTTGTTTATAAATTGTCGACCTGGCTATCTAGCAAAGATGAAAGGAGACTAAACATAAAAAAGACGGCAGGAACATAATCGAATTCTATCGATCATCAATTACTATCAGTGGATAAAACATTTTACAGGAACTCCGTGTGAGAAAGTTTGAGATGGTTTTCTTTCTAAAAACCACCACTGGCACTTTTATCGCTTGAGGGGACCTATTTACTATGAATAAGAGTAAAGGTATAGAACTATTTTCACAGGGTACCTTACTTTACCGTAAAAAAATAATAAAATGCTTTTAATAATACTTTGTTGTCTTATCTATTTGTATCTTTCTTTTTCATATAACTGCCAAATTTCATCTCGAAATACACCCAAAGATCTGCAGAAATTAATTTTAAAAATCGGCGGGTTTCGCGAGGTTGAGATTTAGCTGGGCCCGGTGACTTACAAGAGCAAACAGTGTGTGTCTGGGTTGTATCACACGAATGCATGATATAAGCATTATCTGATGACTGTTATAAGAAGAATTTCTTACCTCAGTTCGTAATTGAGAGTCTCAAATAGTCCCGATCAACTAAAATTGTAAAATCGTCTAACTACCCAAATTAACATTATTATAAATCGCCAAACGCCTGTGTTAATGTGGTTTGGATAAACAAAGACATGATAAGACGTTTGAATCCTTATAAAGACTTGATATTAGCATAATTTATGTTCTATAATGAATTAATATTGATAACAATTAGTAGCTGAGTCTCTAAATCGTTATGGGTCCTTTAATCCTTTTTGGGTAATTAGTTGCAACGGTCAAAATGGCTATGATAAGTGAAAGTGCAGACGGTTTTACAATATTCAGTCACTTGAAGCTAATATGGACTTCAGTTTATAAATTGGGGTAAGAAATTCAACTTAAAAATGATCTAATGCTGCATATTCTATGTAATAACTTGTTGCAATGCTAAAACATTCTGTTCAGTCGTATAGTGTCAGGACTCAGCTAAAATTCGATTAAAAATGGTAGCATTTTCCCGAATTCATTTCTTGATATCTTGGGAAGCATACGGAATTTTAGGATGAACTTTGGTAGTAATGTAGATTGATTACGTGTGACTATATTAGAATACAGAGTAGAATTTCATATATACCATTTGGTTTATTGTTTTTAAAAAATCCATCAAAATCTCGTGTTTTCGAAATTATCATACAATTGGAGTGAAATATATGACCTTTTCTTCATATCAAAATCTAAATTTTAGCGGCTAGGCTATCTTGAAGACCTCACTAGATTTTGAAATAAGAAAAACAATCAGCAGTAAAAATCAAATAATTGTTCTAGTTCTATATTTTCCTTGAGCCAAACGGCTCATCAGAAACAGAATAACATAAATATGATGTATACAAACATCACATATTGAATGGAATATCACTCACCATTTATAATTTTTTAATCTTTATCAAAATAGGTTTCAAATTTAACAGCAAAATGACTGAATGTAATAAACTACTGTTGATGGTGATACAATATATGTAGGTTCAAGTTTTTTGTTAGAACCACTGGATCAATTTCAGGCAAAGGTGCAGTTGTTTAAAAGAAAGGGAGAAAATAGGGGATAGTAGTGAAAATATGATGTTTCAAAAATCTTATAAACTACCCTGAAAACGTTTTGATGATTTAGTTTTTAAAATCTTTTATTCTTTCTATCAATTAATTTCTTTTATTTTTTTTTTATTTTTTTTTTTTACAAAACCTTTCTTCTGTCTTGGTAAAGTATCTTTAGTCAAGATATAGTAAGGTGAAAAACATACGTTCAGCTTTTTGTATACATAAGTGTTAAGTTTTCCGGGGCTTTGAACGTGTTCATTTTTTGCTGATTAGAGATGTGTGCAGGTTGAAAAATATATACATTTCTTTTGCATAGTAGCGGATTTTTTTTTTTTTTTTTTACAGTTCACAGTTTGTGTGTAGTAATCATTCAATTACCGACTTCAGGATCCATTTTTACTGTACCTAGTACCAGCATGAAATCTGTCAGAACAAAAACCTTCCTTGTATTGACCATCTCCCTCAATCCGTATACCAATATCTGGTCGCATTCTAATTTTGATCAGAAGTGAGAAATCGACTTCTGCATTTTGTTACCTGTTCTGCTAAAAGAAATCAGGACCACGAATTGTCAGATTATTTTAAATCTTTATTCACGGATTACCGAAATCATCCAGACTTAATACGGGATCTCGATAAATCATATCAATGAAATGTCAATGATTAATTGGTTTGCAGCCGAACTTTGTATGGTAACCTACAATCCATGACTTACATAACCATGCTACAAATAACGTTTACACCATGGGGGACTAATCCTATATCACTGCGCGACCAATTTTACTTATTTTACAAAAATAACATTTCGTCTTCTGGTGAATACAAGACATTCCGTGCCTTTGAAATAATTTAAATGGTCCAAAACTATTGGAATTTGAAAATAAAGTAACAGAATAGCCATGCAGTAAAACATGTTTATCACGAAAACATTTATAACGAATTGATGTTTCTTGCGAAGTTACATTTACTGCCCTATAAATTCCTATAGTCTGTTTTATCAAATTACTGATATACATATGTATATTATTTCGACATACCTACATGTATATCTCTGATTTAAAAAAAACAGACTATAGGAACTCTTCAATTTCGGGAGATAAAATATTGCGCCATGGAAGTCATCCATTTGAACGGAAAATCTAGAGAGTTTATATTATGGAATTTACATACCTAGAGGGTAAGTAATGCAACATTGATAGTGATATATAGTGATATATAGTCAAATAACTTATCTAAAGCGAGCGGCAATGTCACCTATGTGCACATTAATTGCTAGAACCGACCAAAGTTGAATGTAAATTTTCAGACATGAATTATGAAGGACTGCTCTGAGATTCGGTGAAGGCGTCAGTTCAAATATTCAGCCCAGCCGAATCTCAGCCGAGATTGAGGTGGGATTATAATTCCCCATCCTTGTAGATCCGCCAATGGTGCGTATACCTACATCAATTTACACACATTGGTATCGGAAGCAAATGAGAAGGATGTTCCAGCACCTACATTACGCGGTCAATAGAATTCAAACTTCAGAAAGAATGTAGCATTTCAAAAACTAAAACTAAAACAGATGGGTGGTGCAGTTTTCCGTTTAGTAATTGTTATCTGTATATCTTTTTGAAATTGAAAACTTCATTGACAAATCCTTAAAAATCACTAGCTCCAATATTTAACTTCTTGCTTTTGCATGCAGAAGGTCGAGGTTCGAATATCCCAGTCGTTAAAACAGGTAGTGACAGTTCCACCGCCAAACGCTCGGCATCAGGTGTGAATGACACGGGTCATCGGAGATAACCTTAAAAACGGATGTCCCGTGTCACAGTAGGTATGACATGCTAAAGAACCCTCACTGCTCAATGGCCGTACGCGCCTAGCAAATGCCTAAATTTGAAGCCCTTCACCGGTATTGGTGACATCCCCATATGAGTGAAAAATTCTTGAGAGAGACGTTAAACAAGATTCAATCAATCAATCAATTAATCTTGAACTTGTGCGGGTCTTAATGTGGTAAATCTGTTAACAAATAAAATACCAGTTTGCCTTCAAATTAATAAACACGTTTCACTGGCAAGAATTTTATTTGCTAATGTTTATATGCTGCAGCTTACGTATACGATTAAGAATCAGCTATACGCTTTTTATTCTACTGAAGGTCGAAGTTTCATTTTGAAGTTGGTGAATGCTCAATAGGACTTTTATATGTAAGTTGCAGTATAAGAAACACTTATTGATCTCCCAATAATGCACCGTTTATTATAGCAATTACAAAAAATGTCATTATTTATGCACATACATGCATTACCTTATATTTAGAAATTTTCTTTTTGATATACGTGTTAGGTATATAATCCTTCAATAATATTATCAACATAATGTAAGGTGCAAATCTTGTTGTAGCTATCAAGTTTCGTTTCAGTCTAAATTGCTTCAATCTTAATTTAAAACATCTCTATCATGTTTACCGTTTATCAGGAAGATCGTTCATCGTGTTCTGCGTTTATCGTAAGATCGTTTGTAAGGTTTTGCGTTTATCGTGAAGATCGTTTATAAGGTTTTGCGTTTATCGTGAAGATCGGTTATAAGGTTTTGCGTTTATCGTGAAGATCGTTTATAAGGTTTTGCGTTTATCGTGAAGATCGGTTATAAGGTTTTGCGTTATCGTGAAGATCGGTTATAAGATTTTGCGTTTATCGTGAAGATCGGTTATAAAGTTTTGCGTTATCGTGAAGATCGGTTATAAGGTTTTGCGTTTATCGTGAAGATCGGTTATAAGGTTTTGCGTTTATCGTGAAGACCGTTTATCGTGTTCTGCGTCTATCAGGTTTGCCGTTTATCTTAACGCATCTTACGTGTGTCCTATCGTAGTGTGCGTGTATCCTACCCTATCGTGTGTGTATCGTGTTCTATCGTTTATCATGCCAAGAATAACGTTGTTCCTCTCTTTCTACATAAGTGTGTAAAGCAATGATTTTATCGCTTGATATGGACATAAGTTTGAAATATGCATATAGAAACAAAATCATCTTCAAAACAGTTCATAGAAATTATGAAATTTCGGTCATAATGTAACGTGTTCCTTAAACAAATACCCCACCAGAAATGTAACAAAGTCCAGGTGCAAGTTCGAAGAATCTATTACGTGCCATTAATGTGAATTATCGGAGTCCTAGGTCGGCAAGTGATTTAAAAGATCCACAACTTAATATCATCTACAGGTAATACCGGATACTTTGAACGGTAATTTGTTTTCCAGACTTATCGAAGATATATGACTGAACCCGAACTAAATGTCAGTTAAAATCAATTTATTATCTCTATTCCTCTGAGGACCAGGGAGATTGAAGAAAAGATTGGCTTATAAGGTTTAATTAAAATCAATATGGAAAAGTAGCGCATTTTAAATAGGTTGTTTTGAAATATTTCACAATTGTCGACAAGTATTTAGCGCTAAATGGTTGATATATATACATACTGGTAGGTGAACTTCATTCATTGCTATGATTTCTTTTTCTTCAGAAAAGCTGTTCTTGTTTTAAACTTAATTGTTATCAATGTACGGATAACAATTCTGTGTACCTTGAGCGGAAAAATATATCTACTTCTTTTGAAATATTTTTAAAAGTTCCAAAAGGTGGTGGACAGTTCATTTATGTACAATGAAATGTCAAGCTTTCTACAATTCATTTGTAAAGATCAAATTCACACGTGTGTTTTTTTTTTGTTTTTTTTTTTTTGTAATAACTGCAGAATTTATTTGGTCACAGAATCACTGCTGAAGCGATAGGTCTCTGCATGTAATCCATTCCATGTTGTTAGTTTGAAAATTAAATTAACATTATAATCAAAAATGTATATTATTGCGAAAACTGTAGATAAGAGAAATTTCTAAATTTCTGTTCAAAATGATTGTTTTATAAAAATATTTTTTTCAGTTTATTTTGAATTTCAAGATAAAAAAAGGGGAATTAGTATTGCCGTAATATGTGAATGGCAAAGTCTAGTTATTCATAGTAAAGTAAAAAGAATGCAAAATTTAAAAAAAAAATTTTCAGCTGGATAATATTTATTTCAAAATTCAATTCAACACAATGTACATATCATCACAATAAAAGAGAGAGAGAGAGAGAGACAGAGACAGAGACAGAGAGAGCATAAGGTTGTCATGGTTGGAGAGTAAACGTAAGGCTGTCCGAGTTGGAAATATTTAACTAATAATAGTTGCCATAGTTGGAAGCATTGAGATTATATACAAGATAAATCCTTAATGTCAAGAATTCAAATAGTCAGGGTCTGCATGTTTTTATGTAAAATGCTATCAGTGCTTTATATTCAGAATATTGGTCCAAGTTTCCCATTTGGACCAATATTCTGAATATAAAGTACTAATAGCATTTATAATCAAAAATGTATATTATTGTCAAAACTGTAGATATGAGAAATTTCTGAATTCCTTTTAAAAATGATTATCTTTTATAAAAATATTTTTTCAGTTTATTTTGAATTTCAAGATAAAAAGGGGAATTAGTATTGCCGTAATATGTGAATGGCAAAATCTTTTTATTTATAGTAAAGTAAAAAGAATGCAAAAGTTAAAAAAAGAAAAAAAAATCTTTTGTACATAACAATTTTTAATTTGTACAATTCTATTGATCATTTATCGATCATTTTTGGAAAAATAAAATAAAAAGCGGTCGGAGGCTCAGAAATTACAGGTGTTCATTCACATGTTTCGCGACAAAAGTCTCACAATTTCGTCTTAACACCTGCTAGGTGACTTACACCTCTAATGTCGTGTGCTTGACGAGGGATTAGTCACTGCAGTACCTATGTTAGATATTTAAGTTTAATGCACATCTAGAACTGTATGTGTATGTGATATACATGTATGGTAATGATATCTCAATACACATGAAGTAAACAGAAAACATCACAAAAAGGGCAATGATGATATTAGGACATATGCATGATAAACTAACAAAACATTGAAATGGAAAATAAAATGGAGGGGACGGTGGTTAATGGGAACTAAGAAAAACAAGCAGAAGAAATAAAGGACAAAATCTACCTATGATATCTGAAAGAAAACTGTTAAATCCCACGATTAAGGTCAAATAACGTTGATTTTCACATCACAAATATATAGTAGAAAGTTGTCTCTTGAATGATGATGGCTCTATATATTTGTGAAAAATTCTCGGAAGGAAGTTAAACAATAGACATTTAATCAATCTATCAATCACATTTTTCCGAAACACAAATCGGTAATTAACGACTATGGTTCATCACAGAGTCAAACCTCTCATTCTATTATCAATGATACCTTTCTATATGAAATTTCTGTTTATAATTAACAAATCAGAATGTAATTTAAAGAACAGTGGGATATATTATTTAATCTGCAATGCCTTAAGTAGCTACAGAACTGTAGCTCTCTGGAAAAAAATATTGTGACAGATCAGAGAGCTACAAATCCACCCCTTGTAAAAACCTTCGATTTACGGCGCACAAAAAATGCGCACAGTTGATGCCTTATATCGTTGTATTCTTATATATTGCCGTCTCATAAATCTAATATAAAAAAAATCCTAACATATTTTCCTACTATTCTTGTGTCCAAACATACTTTCAAATATTCATAAGAGATCCATACGACCCGAAAACTCTCAGCTTCAAATTATTTCGTTTGCTGACGAAGCTATGTTAGATAGTCAGTCAGTTCGAACCCTGTTGCTATTGGTATCTATTCATTACAAGTTATATATTCAGTCTTCATTTATCATAAACACGAATGATTTAAAATAGAAATTAAAAACTATAGTTCATCTAAAGGTGAAATAAGCTCTTGATGATTGAAAATGCTACAAAAGCCTCGTCTGGTGCATTACGCTCGTGTGCCAGGGGTTGGGACCGGACCAGACTAATGAAAGTCGTGTAGCCATGAGTTTACCAACAGTGTATTTGAGTAATAACTATTTAACCGAACTGGGATGATTTTTTTGATTTAAAATAGTTAACTTCAAATATTTGTGGGGAAATTAGTTCACAGCTAGACTTTATTGTGAAAGTATGGAAACGAACCGGGATTCGAATGTACTGGCTACCTAACATGGCTGCGTCAACGAACGAAATCATAAAAAGCTGCGGGTTTTTCTGTCGTATGGGGCTTTAATGAATATTTTAAGGTATGTTTGGACACAAGTGTAGTAGGAAAATATGTTAGGAATGTTTTGTTATCAAATTCATGAGACGGCAATACAGGAATACAACGATATAAGGCCTCAACCATGCGCATTGTTTTGTGCGCCGTAAATCGAACATTTTTATAAGGGGTGGATCTGTAGCTCTCTGATCTGTCTCAATTTTTTTTTCAGAGAGCTATAGTTCTGCAGCAATGCCTAACGGTGCAACAATTAATAATACATTTAATGACATGAAGCAGAATTTATCAAAAAACTTCTACGTGAGAAACAATCTCTTGCTGTGGCCTTCAATCCGACATTTAGATATATCTAGGACGTTTTATCCATCAACAATAATCGTTTTCATTCTTATGTCGGTTCGATATATCCATGTGAACTCAAATAAAAGACAGCACAGAGTCCTTCACCTCTGCTTTATACTTAAATATTTATCATCCATGTATATATATTAACGGCAAACTAACAACTCAGCTTTGTGACAAACGGTATGATTTCAGCTCCTCCATCGTCAACTTCCTATATTCATTTAGCAATATTCCATTATCACCTGTATATAGTGTTTATATCTCTCCACTGATTCAATACTTAAGAGCTTGTTCTGCTTATGATCAGTTTTTTAAATCGAGACAGGCTATTGACAAACAAAAATATTCCCTGAGGAACTCCAGCATATTTTTTATTTCAACTTCAGAGTACCTGTGCGTGGAATTAAAGTGGCGTTTAACAAAGTAATTTTTTGGATGACTGACTAATAGACAGGAATATTTGCGTTTTCAATTTTTGTGGAAATAACAACTATCTTTGATATCAAAAGTATAATTTTTAATTTATCGTGAGGAATGGTCGTGTAAAGTATTGAAATGTCATACGTTTTGATGTTGTGTCTTTTATTTCGAATTTACCGGGATATGTACATTACTTATTTCCTTGACAAAGTACTTGTTCCTGTCCACCTATCCAATATTTTGATAAATGAAGATAACAATCAGCATCAGTCCTTGAAATATGCAACACTGGCAATACACTCAAATCGATTTTGACACTTCCTGGTGCCTGTTATCTCACCAACTGAAGTTGATAATCAATAGAAAATAACCCCTAAGGCACCTCATGAAAATCAATAGAAAATAACCCCTAAGGCACCTCATGATAATCAATAGAAAAATAACCCCTAAGACACCTCATGATAATCAATAGAAAAATAACCCCTAAGACACCTCATGATAATCAATAGAAAATAACCCCGAAGGTACCTCATGATAATCAATAGAAAAATAACCCCTAAGACACCTCATGATAATCAATAGAAAATAACCCTTAAAGTACATCATGATAATCGGCAGACAATGACTCCTAAGTGCCTCATGATGATCAGTAGATTGATTGATTGGATTTTGTTTAACGTCCCTCTCAAGAATTGTTCACTCAAATGGAGTGCTGCAAAAGGCCTATTCTCAGTGCTTACGGTGTTTGAGCAGGGAGGGATCTTTATCGTGCCACACTTGCTGTGAAACAGGGCCTCGGTGTTTGCGGTCTCGTCCGAAGGACCGCCCCATTGAATCACCTCTTACGACAAGCAATGGGTACTGAGGACCTATTCTGACCCGGATCCCCACGGGACTGATTAGTAGGAAATAACCCTGAAGCACCTGATACATGATACTGTATTACTCTTTCTCCCTCTTGTTTTCTCTCTCACATCACTGTTCGCTATCTTCGCCATTCAGCTATTTACAACATATATGCTATATGTATACGTATGATCTATGGCATGTCAAACGTTGTAATATTTGATCTTTTCCATTTGTATTGTATAATTTTCCATTTGCATTCTATATTTTCCATTTGCATTGTATAATTTTTCATTTGCATTGTATAATTTCCATTTGTATTGTATAATTTTCCATTTGTATTGTATAATTTTTCATTTGTATTGTATCCAGGGAATGTTTAATTTGATTTGTTACGAAGGATTTCATTAGTTAACGTTGCTTTAACGTTCACTGATGTATCACAAATGTAGACGTGCTTAGCACACAGGGCCGTAGCAATGACGATTCTTTATCGTACCAACGCCTGCAGCGACACGGAATATCTGTTTTTAAGGTCATTACGGAAAGACCCGTGATTCTCACTTTTAAATGCCGAGTGTTTGGCAAAGGAGCAATCACTGCTTTTGTTTATGTTTTAGGTTTGCTGCGGCAATGACAGTAAAGGTTCTCGAACTCACGACCTCCCGCCCACAAACCAAGCAGGACTAGTTATTTTTAAAAATACGTAGCTAACTCTAGTAATGGCGACCCCCCCCCCCCCCCCCGATCATTTTTAAAAAAATAGAACTGTCCAGAAAAGCATGCAAATTTTTATTTAGTCAGAATTCAGTAGATTCGGGGGACTTAATTCGGCCCTTGGGTCCCCACAATTGTTAACATCGAGTTTGGTTTGTTACAGATATTCAATGGGTTAATCTTACTTAAGTTATCGTTTTTCGAATTTGGTAATGCGCGAGATGTTGATGAGGTCAAATTCAGGAGGCACGTTTCGCAGGAATGTACCGTATTTGCTAAGTGCAATGGCATAACCCCCCCCCTTCATTTATCGCTTTTATGCGTCTAATGTGATCAGCATATTCAAAATAGAATCTTATTTAACCACTGGCTGATCTAGATTATTCTGAACGAAAGGATGCAGTAAACTGCTGGATATCTGGGGACTGTCTTAAGATCACTAGTGAGTCCCAGTGCAAAACCTTGGTGGAGGGGGGGGGGGGGGGGTTGCAAGGGGGCGAGGTCCCCTGAAACAAGTGCGTTCTGACAAAATAAAACGTACATGCATGCTTTTTTCGACATTTCTGTACTAAATATCATATTTGTGAAGGGAGGGAGAGGGTATCTGGGCGCAAGATTTGTCATTATTAGCTACATGTATGTTCAACTAGTCCTTATATGGAACCGGTAGCGGTAGTTCAGTGATATATTCTTTGGTTCGTAACCGTGAAATCGCATGTTCGAGTTCTACTCGTGTCATGGCTGCATCAATATAGTTAATACTTCCCCATACACATTGCTGTTTAAAAGTGAGAATCACGGATCTTGCGGATAATGTGACCTTAAAAGCAGACATCCCGTGTTGCGACATGCGTTGATACGTTAAAGAACCCCCACTGCTACGCCACTGTGCGCTGAACATAGTAAGTCTATTTGTGGTACGTCACTTACAGCTGGTGACGGCTAAATATAAGTGGTACCTAAACTAATTAAATCCTTCGTAACAAATCAAAATAAACAATCCCTCGGATACAATACAAATGAAAGATTTTGCAATGCAAATGGAAATTATACAATGCAAACGAAATTTGACATGCCATACCTATCCTTGATATGAATATTGTCTCTATTTGGAATTCTTTCTATATGTTAATATATTTTTGGTGAACAAGACAAGTGACGTCCGAGAAACTCGTGAGTTTTGACTGTGTGTACATGGATCTGTTTTACCCCATTGAATTACAGATACACGCTGATCAACTGATGGCAACCTCAGAATGATGTTGGCATTATTACTTCTTCTAAGTGTTCAGATTGGTGGTGTTTTGGGGATATACGGTGGATGCATGAGTTACTCTACCACCATAGAGTCCTCGGGCATTCTGAAGGTAAGTTCATATACTCTGAAGGTGTGTGTATATCATCTACTACCACAGTTCTGGGACATTTTAAAGATGAATATATATATATTCTACTACCATGAAGTCCTGAACGATTTTAAAGGTGAGAAAATAGATTCTATTACCATCGAGTCCTTGGACCTTTTAAAGGGGCATGTCTACGATTTGTGATGAAAATTTGCAAATTTTATGTTTCATTTTTAATTTTTAGAATTCCCCAATAAGGTATTTCAAATGGTCAGAAAATTTGAATGTCAGTTGTCGATGTGCATGGTATGGCACGATCTTTGTTTACATCCATGTAATAAAGAATTGTGAATTTTGCATCTCACATGTAACTCAAAAATTTAAATTATCAAATTTTGGTTGACGATTAGAAAAGTGAAGATAAGTGAAAATTCTCGAGAGGGAAGTTAGACAAGATACACTCAATCAAATCGTGCCCATATCCTCTTTAAAGGTGAGTATATATACTCTACCATTACAGTTCTCTGACCTTTTAAAGGTGAAGATATATACAGTACTACCCAGAAAGTCCTCAAAGCTTTTGTAGAACACTTACTTACGGTACACATTCTCTCATCTAAAGGTAACATAATTGTAATTATATGATTATGTATTATGAAACACAGAAACCTGTATTTCTATATAGTAAAATATGATTATATTTGAATTTCTTTCTTTTCTTTGAAAATTTTCCCCATTAAATAAGACATTGCTTGCTTACCATCTTACTTTTGCAGGTGAACTTGTTTTTCCTGAATGGGTGGCAAATCGGTAAAGGACCATGCTACCATTGTAAGGCTGAAGATAAAGGGAAAGATGTTACAGAACGAAGGAAACAATTTATACTACAGAGCGGTGACCCCAATATATTAGGGAAATGGACGATTGAAATGGAGAATCAAAACGGGAATGTGTCGAACGTCAACAAAACATCAGACATCAATAGGGCTTCAAAAGATGTTGTGCTTATTGTGAGTGAGAAGGAGAGATGGGAACTAGATGGTTCGGAGATTTCTTTGGATTTTAATTCAACACTCAATGAATTTGATATCAAGTATGTATTTTAATGAAAGCAATAAACCAACAATGACAACTCTCATAAATCTGTCAAGATGGCAAAATTAAGTGTAGGGAAAATACTGACGCCTGGACAAAAAAGACGGGGGATTAGGTTCACATAGGAGTGAACATGTCCTGTTGACGTCACACCCGTCGTGAGCCTGTACATTGATGATGTAAACGGAATAATCCGTAGTCAAAATAAGTGTCTAAAGAACAGCCTCATAATATATATATATATATATATATATATATATATATATATATAAAGCAATAAATAATCACAACTAGGTACCGAAAATTTTCGCCCCAGCCCGGGGTCGAACCAGCGACCTACGGCACCCACCGCCTAGCAAGACTATCAAACCAGTGCGTAAGTCCACTCGGCCACAACGACCCACCGCCTAGCAAGACTATCAAACCAGTGCGTAAGTCCACTCGGCCACAACGACCCACCGCCTAGCAAGACTATCAAACCAGTGCGTAAGTCCACTCGGCCACAACGACTTGTGGCCGAGTGGACTTACGCACTGGTTTGACAGTCTTGCTAGGCGGTGGGTGCCGTAGGTCGCTGGTTCGACCCCGGGCTGGGGCGAAAATTTTCAGTACCTAGTTATGATTATTTAGTGCTTTATATATTAATTAATTGATTATCACATGTATCGTTTAGATCCTAGGGGTAAACGTAAGGTTGGGTGTTATAATTGTTTGTTTGTGCTTTATATATATATATATATATATATATATATATATATATATCCAAATTGTGTTTTTAAAAAAAATCACAGTGTCCGGTATAAAATATTAAAAGAAATAGAATAAACAGTACACAAAGTTAAAAATTTAACGCAAGCGCTTTCATTTTATAATCCTCAGGCGTTACATTTTAAAAATAGTTTTGAAATGGTTTGACGTCATAAAGGCGTCCTAACATTTCACGTACATAACGACGTCATAAACGAATGAAGGGAAAAGGATTTTACGTTAAGCATATTATGACGTCATAGATAATAACAGTAAACATATTTTACAGTAAGCTATTGAGAGCCGGTTTTAAAGTCTTAATAAAGTGTCTTTCTTTTTCTCGTCGGGAAATAGTATTTTCTGTATACAGTTTATAAAACGGAAATACACTGAATTGTCCGTGGCCACACACATCTATATGTTCACTAACTTTAATATTTCTGTATTCGGGTGCTGAAATGTGTTGTTTATGAACTCGTATACGAGTTCGCAGAGTAGTTCCAGTTTCACCGATATAATGTTTTCCACAGCCAGCACATCTTATAACATAAATTAAATTTTTGGTGGAGCACGTCATATCTGAATTTACCGTAAATTCCTTGTTGTTAAATTCGAACGAACTTCCTTCCCTTAAGTATGGGCACGTTCCGCATCGCCGATCGTCACATTTGGTAACGGTGAAAAATTTTTTGTTGGACTTTTCCTGAAAATTAGATTTACATAACAGTCTCCTAAGATTTTTCGGTTGTCTCTTGCTGTTGATAAAAGTATATTTCTTCATAATTTTCCCCATTTTTTCATCTGTTTTTAGTAGGTCGTTGAGTTGCCGAACGATAGGTGTAACATTAGAGTTCCTTGGGTTGTATGTTGTAACAAACGGTAAAATGTGTGAATTTGTTGTGGGATTGATTTTGGATTTATTGATAAGATTTTCTCTATTGAGTTCTCTGGCTTTCTTGATTCCGTCGTTTATAAGTTTGATTGGATAATTCTGTTTTTGTAAATAACTATTTAATTCCCCTAAACGTTGTTCTCTGGTAGGTTCTTCGCTAACGATGGTACATATTCTTCTGGCGAGGTTGTAAGGTATGGCACGTTTTGTGTGTCTTGGATGCGAGGACGAAAAGTGTAAATACTGGTGAGTGTCCGTGTGTTTGTAAAAAATATCTGTAATTATTTTATCCTCCTTTTTGATAACAGAAACATCCAGGAATGGTATACAAGATGTACTGTAATCCATTGTGAATTTTAAATTGATATCCAATTCGTTTAGAATGTTCTTAAATTTATTCAAATCCGTAATGTCTTTGTTCCAAATAATGAAGCAATCATCCAAGTATCTTTTCCAGTTTTGTCTTATATATAGACCGAATTGTTCATCAAATGATTTTTTAACTTTTTGGTATAATAATTCCTCTAAATAGCCGAGTGTAAGTGTGGCATATGTTGGAGCCATTTTGGTTCCCATTGCGGTACCTTTATCTTGAAGATAGTGTTTGTTGTTGAATGTGAAAACATTGTTTTGTAGTACAAGTGCTGTTGCTTCTAAAATAAAGTCTTTAGAAAAACGTTCATCTATTTGTTCTGGGTGTTTATCTATCCAATATTCTAGTGCTTGAAGTCCTAGTGGACAAGTAATATTAGTATATAAATTAACAACATCAAACGTTACTAATATTGCGTTCTCGTTTACCTTATCAGGTAAGTGTCGTAAGAAATCTAAATCATCACGGACAAAACTGTTGACTTCATTACACAGAGGTTTTAATATAATGTCCAGCAAGTTACTAAGTCTTTGTGTTGGGGCGGATGGCCCCCCTACAATTGGGCGGAATTTCAAATCCTTGGGTCTAAGACAAGTGATGTATTCACAATTTTGAAGCTGTATTGCGTGTTTTATTTCATCCGATTTGTGGACTTTGGGTAAGCCATAGAAACAGCTTTCTTTCAAATCAAAATTTGTGATAAAATCCTCTTCTTTTTCAGTAAGTGATGACGGATGTTTTTGTATAATTTTTCTAATTTTTTGTAGAATCTTTTTATTTTGACTTTCATTTATTTCCGAGTAGAACTCATCGTTGTTTAGCATATCTAATATTTTGGATTTGTAGAAATCTGAGTCCATTATTACAACTGCTCCCCCTTTGTCAGCTTCTTTGATAACAATGTTTTCATCCAATGACAATGATTTTAAAGCATTCATTTCAGTTTTCGATAGATTGTTTTTTCCGGTGTTTGAATTATCATCAATGATTGGAGTTTTTAGTAAAACATCACAAACTGTATCTAACATATTATTTCGGCCTCTCCTTGGATTAAATTTTGATTTATTTCTGAGAAGGCTTTCTTCCAGATTTTTCTCTTCATCATGTTCATCCTCCTCACCAAAGAATTCGGCCAGTCTCAATCTGCGGGTGTATTCTTTAATATCTTTAGTTAATTCTTGGGTATTATTTCTCGGTGTTGGTGTAAATTTTAAACTTTTCGATAATAAATTTATTTCGTCTTTTGTCAAATGTTTGCTAGAAAGGTTGATTACCTTTGGGTCCACGGTTTTGGTCTGATGTTCTCGAATCTCTGGCTTCCGTTCAGTTTGCCTCCGCCTAAAAAATACTGGCTGCTTTTTCTTCCAATATACGTGGTGCCATTATGTTTGAACACGTTTGTTGTTCCCGAATTTTTATAGTTTTTATAAACAGTTTGGTTTTTCGTTTTGAATCCTCTCTTGGTCTTTCTCTGGGTATCTGAGTCTGATGTCGGCCTCGATTGATACGGATTGCGTCCTGATTGTCCTGGTTGTTTTTGTTGTTGGTTGGTTACAGGACCTGTCCTTGTATTTTCTGTACTAGTGTTGTGATTTTTCCTATTACCCTCCGTTTTGAAGGAGACATTTTTCCTGGTTGCTGCAGCATAATTGACCATTTGTTCGTTGTTTCTGTTGGGTTTTCTTTTATTTGTATTCCGTTTGTTTGTTTTCTCCTTGATAACGGTTTTTCCATACTTTCTTATGTAATCTAACTGCCAAATTTCTTTGTATCGCCACCTGTCGATAGATTTCTTTTCTTCTTTTTCACAGTCGGATTTCCACATTTCCTGCAGAATTTCTAACACTCTACCTGACGTTAAATCCTCGAGTTTTGTTTTGATATTCTCGTCGATGTTCATGACTTTCTGCTGGTTGTTGGAGGATCTCATTCGGAGAAGTTGTATTTCTCCTTTTACTCTCTCGATGGCAACGTTAGCTCTTATATCCGTTTGGTTTTCTGGTTCACCTCGGATTTCTGGAATTCTGAATTTTCTTGGTATGATAGGGGTATCCTCACTCAACCAATTTTCAAACTGATCAGCATCCTTTGCACAGTTTATCTGTTTCCAGAACAGTTGTTTTCTTAAATTTAAAGCTGTATTCCACTGGGTCTTCATTTTCTGTTTAATTTTGTTAGCTTCTTTCAGCAAAGTTATTGCCATCACTTGCTGCTGAATTGATTCAGTCGGTGTATGGTATACAGCGTGATTCCTCGAAATTTCCACACTAGAATTCACTGATTTTATGTAGGTTTCCTCATCGCTGTTGCTTACAGGAATCTCGCACACCATTAAGATATTTTTCATCTCGTCCACTTTTTTCTCAATGGATTCAATGCGATCCAACAAATCGTGAAGTAACTCATTATTATCCTTTTCCCTATGAGTCCCTTTGTGTTCTGCCATCACGGTCACTGGTGTAATATATCCAAATTGTGTTTTTAAAAAAAATCACAGTGTCCGGTATAAAATATTAAAAGAAATCGAATAAACAGTACACAAAGTTAAAAATTTAACGCAAGCGCTTTCATTTTATAATCCTCAGGCGTTACATTTTAAAATAGTTTTGAAATGGTTTGACGTCATAAAGGCGTCCTAACATTTCACGTACATAACGACGTCATAAACGAATGAAGGGAAAAGGATTTTACGTTAAGCATATTATGACGTCATAGATAATAACAGTAAACATATTTTATAGTAAGCTATTGAGAGCCGGTTTTAAAGTCTTAATAAAGTGTCTTTCTTTTTCTCGTCGGGAAATAGTATTTTCTGTGTACAGTTTATAAAACGGAAATACACTGAATTGTCCGTGGCCACACACATCTATATGTTCACTAACTTTAATTTTTCTGTATTCGGGTGCTGAAATGTGTTGTTTATGAACTCGTATACGAGTTCGCAGAGTAGTTCCAGTTTCACCGATATAATGTTTTCCACAGCCAGCACATCTTATAACATAAATTAAATTTTTGGTGGAGCACGTCATACCTGAATTTACCGTAAATTCCTTGTTGTTAAATTCGAACGAACTTCCTTCCCTTAAGTATGGGCACGTTCCGCATCGCCGATCGTCACATTTGGTAACGGTGAAAAAAAAATTTTTGTTGGACTTTTCCTGAAAATTAGATTTACATAACAGTCTCCTAAGATTTTTCGGTTGTCTCTTGCTGTTGATAAAAGTATATTTCTTCATAATTTTCCCCATTTTTTCATCTGTTTTTAGTAGGTCGTTGAGTTGCCGAACGATAGGTGTAACATTAGAGTTCCTTGGGTTGTATGTTGTAACAAACGGTAAAATGTGTGAATTTGTTGTGGGATTGATTTTGGATTTATTGATAAGATTTTCTCTATTGAGTTCTCTGGCTTTCTTGATTCCGTCGTTTATAAGTTTAATTGGATAATTCTGATTTTTCACCGTTACCAAATGTGACGATCGGCGATGCGGAACGTGCCCATACTTAAGGGAAGGAAGTTCGTTCGAATTTAACAACAAGGAATTTACGGTAAATTCAGATATGACGTGCTCCACCAAAAATTTAATTTATGTTATAAGATGTGCTGGCTGTGGAAAACATTATATCGGTGAAACTGGAACTACTCTGCGAACTCGTATACGAGTTCATAAACAACACATTTCAGCACCCGAATACAGAAAAATTAAAGTTAGTGAACATATAGATGTGTGTGGCCACGGACAATTCAGTGTATTTCCGTTTTATAAACTGTATACAGAAAATACTATTTCCCGACGAGAAAAAGAAAGACACTTTATTAAGACTTTAAAACCGGCTCTCAATAGCTTACTGTAAATATATATTTACTGTTATTATCTATGACGTCATAATATGCTTAACGTAAAATCCTTTTCCCTTCATTCGTTTATGACGTCGTTATGTACGTGAAATGTTAGGACGCCTTTATGACGTCAAACCATTTCAAAACTATTTTAAAATGTAACGCCTGAGGATTATAAAATGAAAGCGCTTGCGTTAAATTTTTAACTTTGTGTACTGTTTATTCTATTTCTTTTAATATATATATATATATATATATATATATATATATATATATATATAACATATCATAGCATTTGACTTAATCATAGGTCATATTTGCAAATTAGATCATAAGGTTTAAAGTCAACATTTCACAACGTTGTAACTAGGGACAGTTTCTACAGTCATTTGGCCCAGAAAATAGATGATTTCAGTAGGAGTCCCAAAATCTTGCATTCAAATAAGGAATATATAAGCAAATTCAAACTACGTTTAATTTGATCCAAAATTGTGACAAGAGCGTGAAGTTGGCATAAAATTGCCAAAAATGCAAAAATCAATGGAAATTTTCATAAATTCAGTTATCCGTTGTCAAAATCAGTGTGCCAAGAACGGTCTAACAATCGGTATGAAACAAGTCAGACAGCATTTGACCCAATGAAAGGTTCTATTTCCAAACTAGATCGTTATAACGACCATGAAATTTGCGAAATGCTGACTTTAAACGAGACTGTTGAAACCCCTGTACCCTCAAAACTGGTCTTACACAGAACAAGCTCTTGCGTATCGAATCAGTGTATACACACCATGTGCAGGTGATAATGGAATATTGCTACATAAATATGAGAAATTGACGTTGGAGAAACTGAAATCATTCGGTTTGTCATAAAGTTGAGGTGTTAGTTTGCCATTATTATCTATTCTAAGTATGAAGCAGAAATGGACGACTCTGTGGTGTCTTTCTTTGGAGTTCATGGGGATGTATCAAATTAACATTTGAATGGAAATTATTATTGTTAATGGACAAAACGTCGTCGATACATCTAAATGACGAATTGAAGGCCACGGTAAGAGATTTTTTTCTAATGACGACGAAGTTTTTTAATAAATTCTGCTTCTTAAGAATATAAAAACAGGTCAGCTCACAAAAGAGCGGATTTCGTGCCCATGGGAATTTCAACAGACTGTTGGAAGACCTGATCACCAAAGACTACAAAGATATTGTCAACAAGGAACTGCAGTGTATTTTTTATTTCAACTTCAGAATATTTATGCGTAAAATCAGAGTGATGTTTAGCAAAGTAATTTTTTAAGTGGCTGATCACTGGATAGGAATAGTTCCGATTTCCATTTTTGTTGAAGAAGCAACTGTCTATGATGTCAAAATGTCTAGTCTAATTTAATGCGAGGAATGGCTGTGTAAAGTGTTGAAAAGTCGTACGTTTTGATGTTGTTGATTTGAGAAAAGTGTTGCGATTTCAAATGTACTAATTTCTTTAGAATTTGTTTTTAAAATCCACATTTACACTACTTCTGGCATATGTAACGTTTGAAGTTTCTCTTTCATAGCTGTTAATATTTTCATGAGGAGCAAAATAAAATCCAACAATATATCTTTGTAAGGGTTGTTAAGACGTTTCGGAATCCAGAATAGGTAAGTAACTCATATCCATCCGTCTAAAACTGAAGCATGGTTTTGAAGAATTTCATCTTTTGAATGGGCTGTTGGAGCATAAGTACGATTTCCAAAAGGGGAATTAATACCAAGTTCGTTTAAAATACAATTGTATCTATATGAGCTTTACAAATAAAGACAATGTTGATACAAGCTTTGTCTTCTGAAACCAAAACATATTCATCATGTATCCTATCTAATTCTTTCACCACTTCTGGTTTACTAAACATGCACGGATAGATGGTACGTACTTTTGTTTTTGGTGTGTCTAATGCGGGATTTTAATATTCCTCCTATACTTTTGATTCATTCTGACAAAATATAAATTTCTTCTTCATATTTAGCCCATCGCCTGGCATAATCTTCGACAGAATTCATAATACAGATTATGATCTGTCGCCATTTGAAAGACGACTTTCTCCGTAAAATAGCATGCCAGAGGAACTGGTAAAAATGTTTTACAAAAAGCTTTAAAAGATTTTGGAAACAGTTTATCACCATTTTAACACAATAATCAGATGAGACAAAATTACACATTCTAACAAAAATACCTGATTCATCTTTAATCTCTTTACCAAAATATTTGACTAAACATGGACGATAACTGCAAACTAACAACTCAAGAATATGCAGACATGTAGCATCGTTTTCTAGGGGGAGAGGGTTGGAAGGGATGTTGATGATGACTTTGCAGTTGTCTTGAATTTAAAATAAAAACAAACTTACCGGTTTTTATTGCCCAAACCTGATTTTAAATCCTAAGAGAGAGAGAGAGAGAGAGAGAGAGTATTGGTCCTTCTTTGCATGGTTTCAATTTGTCAATTCACGCTTACAATCTTCCTTTGCCACTACGATATCATAAGTGAGGCTGCTAAATACCTGTGCATGCCCAGCATTTAACAAATTCTCTGGTCGTTGAAATGCAATTATTTGCGACTGCAACCATGTTATAAGGTAGAACACCCTCTAACGTGTTTTTGCCAATTCTTATGCCTTCTTTACACACTGGTTTTGACTACGGATTGCTCTCCGTTTCTCTGATCAAGATGTAGGACTCACGGCGAGTGTGATCTGCAACACAGAATGCTTACACCTATTAGGTGCCTGGTCCTACTTCTGGTGTTTCGCAGGGTCCATGTTTGCACTGATCTCAATTTTGTATTCTTTATAAGATCTGGATTGAGATTTAGATTTGATGTTTGTTTGTTAATTCTGTTATTGGTCAGATCAAACCCTTAATAACGCAGTATAATTTAGTAACAATGGCAAAGAAACAATTATTAAGAATTCTTTACAATCATGTAAAGAAAATCATGACAATAGCAAAAATCAGGTCCTCAACCATTTATGAAATTCTACTTTCCTATATGAACCATAAAGTATCTAGAGGTTTTAAAGATGAGGACATATACCTCATTATCATAAAACTTTCAGGGTTATAATCATGTTCAAAAGATATGTACTGTACTACCAAAAAAATCTGTACGGCATTTTGTTATGAGTCAGAATTCACCCCTAATAACACAGCAGAATTTACTAACAAGGGCGATTAAACAATAAGATTTATTTACAATTAATAATTGAAAAAAATTGTAACAATAACAAAGTACTAACTTACGATAGGTGAACAATATCAAACTCCGTGCCGAACTTAATCTACACACAAAACATTTAATTCCAAAGTCCTAGTTCGCAGTTATGAAATAATCCAAATGCCTACAGTGCTTGTCTAACCAGTGTATTTATAATAAGAATGAATTTTCTAATACATTCTTGAAAGACACAGTTATGCAACCAACACGTTATCTTTCTACTAAAGAAGTAAACATCGATCTCTAGAACAATGCAGGTTACAGGTGTCAATCGAGTGCAAGTAGTACACAACAATTACAACGTCATAAACAGGGGATTTCATACCATTTTTGCCAGATTTGAAACTCAGAAGACCGTATTTAGTAAAACATTTTACTGTACAAACATAAAGCATTCGCCAAAATATGATTAATGTAGGTGAGGATAACGAATCGTGGTTTATGTAATAAATCATTCATCTATGTCAAACTTTACTTTGTGTGATCACGTGTGATGATATATGATGTTTGAGGGCTAAAACATACTTTCATTTCTTGAGCATATGTATGATAGGTTTACAGGTGCCATAGATGATGAGATGAAGCTTTTACCAAATATCAAGATTATTCACCTCCAAGTTAAGATAAATCCAGGAATCAGAAGCGACACCCACAAACCCAACACAAGTCCCGTGGTGCTCGTCAAGCCGCTCTACAGGTACTTGGAGTTTCCATTTTGGAATAGATGTTCGAATTAATTACTCACTATGTTATGCTTGAATAGAATTATAGAAATATTATGCAAGAAATTGCCTTAAATTTTAACTTTAAGAACCATTCTCTATTTGAATTATTTGATTTTCTGAATGGATCAATGGCAGGTTATGACCGCTTTTAAAGACTTTACTTTCGAGTTTCTATTGAATATACAGGGGAATAAAATCGCTAATAGAGACCTTTGTCATGAGGAAATATTTTTTACAAGGAAGTGAAAAGTATTCCTCTCTGCTGACATTATAGCATGTCCTTTCTCGGATATGATGGAACTTGGGTTTTAAGGATGAAATACTGAACGTTTATGTCATTCATTATATGTAAATTATACTGTAGATTGAAAAAAGATAGAGACGAGTATCTAAATTGGATGCTGTGTACCGTCATTTAGTTCGTGTGGGCCAATTTTAACCCTAGTCCAGATTGAAAATATTGATCATTGTTTTCTTCACTTCTATTTACAGGGATGTAATTTTGTGGATATCGCTTTATTATACTAATGAAATTGTACCAATTTTGAATTGTGTTGTAGATTTTATTTCTTGGGATAAGACTATTCAAGAATATCATGAAATTTCTAAACACCCCCACCAAATCTAATAATGATTGCAGTATACTTGTTTAATTGATCACACACACACACACACACACACACACACACACACACACACACACACACACACACACAGAGAGAGAGAGAGAGAGAGAGACTTTGAGACAGACGGAGGCAGAGATAGAAAAAAAAAACACAGATAGAGCTAGAGTGAAAGAAAGAATTACTAACCACAGTGATCAATCTCATATGAGAAAATGATTGATCAGCATGAACAGTACTAAGTAGTATGGTTCCACGTAGAAATCAGACAAAACATTTTCATGATAAGTCCTTGTTCACGAAATGAACCCAACTTACCAATTCACCGGAATATGTTTAGCAAATGTACAGAATAGTTTTGATTTATTTCGCCTTGTTCCAAAATTATGGACAGATATTTATGAACATGGAGAATTCACGCTTAGTGCAAATTTATATAAAACACTACTTGTATTTCCTTTGAAATCTAAAAACAGCAAAGCGGGTATGAAATTATATCATCGTATAACATTAAACAAATGAAAAAGACATGCTCTGAAATAAGTTTTTTTAAAAATTCAATATAACATTTTAAAACCTCTCTGAATGTTTCGATTTTCATGCAATTTCGGTTATCGTTCTTGAATTTAACCTCGATGATCACTGGGGGCACTGCGTTGTCAACCACGCGGCTAAATGCGCAGAATACGTTATGCAATCTAGGACAATATTCCGACAGAGTGTGGTCTACCTTCAAGCTCTATCTAAAGGAAACGAACCTATTTACCTTCGGGGAGTGTCAGAAAGACATCGATGCATCTGGCGTCACTGAAGATAGCAGCCGGAGGCATAAAGACCGTGTGTGGAGCAGCCGACAACGAAGACCGAGCACAGGCACCTGGATTTCTATCAATAAGTCGCTCAATAAAGTCAAAGTTCGAAAACTCCTACCCCCTCTATAAATAGAGGAGGTAGGGTTTTTCGATCTTTGGCTTTATTGGTCAGAGGAATCCCGGATTATCGAGCAACCTACAACGTACGTCATTGACCAGGTTCACCATAGTTGTTGATAAGTGAACTACAAAATTTAAAAAAAAAATTCTCAACCAAGCATTTTGTACCCACTCCAAACAATTCAGCCAAAAATACTTGCAAGTTAAATTTGCCATTCAGTGCAAAATATCCACATGCACTTATTTTTGTATATTTAAATTGTAACGTCTGTATACTAATATTAACACTTATTATTAGTATACAGACGCCATAACTTGTACACAGAAACAAGTGCCCGTGAAAATATCCTATAAAGCACGGCCTAATAAGTTGTTAAAATCACCTGAAGAAATCTGAAAGAAAAAGGTTAATAATAAACGGACTTTCGATCCCAACCCATACTGTTATGCATAGTTTCTTGCATTTACATCTAGAGACATAAACACATTTATAAAGAAGATAATGTTAGATATAAATAGATTTGATAATTAGAACATAACAGAAAACAGTACTTTTTGAATAGTTTGCAAATAAAAGAAAACTATAAAAAAGAAAAGAAAATATATTATTTTCCCGCCATTTTTCACAATCTTCATATATTTTTTTCCGAGCACAATCAAATCTTTCAAAACAAAATATTGATTAAAAATTATTCAATAGCATGTCCTTTATCAATATAATTATGAAACTTTTTTTTGGAGTATTGGCTGTTTCGAGAAAAATGGTCTTGAATTTGGAATGTTTTTCCATTAGATAATCTTTTCGTTAACTACAGCAATGGTTACCATGGTAACACATAACAAATACTCATTGTGACAACAGAAAATTGTAGACAGTGGCATTCTTCATTTTGGAACACTTCTAGTATACCAGTCCCCAAAATATGGCGCTAAAATGTGTGCCGCCGAAGGCGGTTTAGTATATATATATATATACGATCGCGTTAGCGATCAGTAAAATCGCTAAAACGGAAAAAAAATTACAAAAATAACCCCAAATTCGAATTCCTTGTTAAAAATGAAGTTTAAAAAACTGTTTTTTAAATCAGTTTTTTAAATCAGTTTTTTAAATCCGAAATGAAAAATAATGCAAGAAGACGTACATTTTTTGTTCCAAAATAAATGGAATCCGTTGTTGAGCAAAAGGGTCACGTGCGCTTTGTATACGTAATTCTCATGAATATTTGTATGATACGACGTCACTGGTGTTGATGTAAACAAACTGAACAGCTGATTTGCGATGAAAATGCCTCTAAAACTGAATTTGTTTTTATTTGTGCTGATGCAAGAGAGCTGATTCACTAGGATTATCAGTTTTGATAAATTTGGACGGCAAAATCTGTGGCAGCTGTGGCGACGGGAAATTTGGATTAAAGGATTCGTCATATTCAAGCGACGGATTTATATGGAGATGTTCTAACCAAAATTTCCATCAGGACTGGTAGCTGGTTTGAAAAGCACAAATTAACGCTGGAAAAAGTTCTGTTAATAACATATTTCTGGGTATACAAAGCTAGTAAAAGTTTCGTGAGACACGAACTTGAAATTGCAAGTCAAACTGTTGTTGATTGGTATAATTATTCCAGAGAAGTGCATGCATATTTAAGAGAAGAATTAAGAAAAAATAGGAGGTGTGGGAATTTTTTTTTTTTTGAAATTGACGAAATTTGGTAAAAGAAAATTTCACAAGGGACGGAAAGTGGACGGTGTCTGGGTTTTTGGTGGCACTAAAAGGGAGACGAAAAGGTGCTTTTTTACAACAGTGGTAGATCGAACACGAGAAACTCTGCTTGAAATAATAAAAACCAAGATACAGCCCGGTACAACTATAATTATAAACTTTGTAGATCCCGATACAGGGGCACACACCAATACTATAGAATCTACTTAGCGTGCATTAAAAAAGTCATTACCGGTCAGCAGCACAGTTAAATCTCTGTACGATACTTATTTTAGTCAGTACTGCATCCGAAAAAAATATCTTACAGATTGCCAAGATTCATTCCTTAAATTTCTAGGACTCATTAAATCTGTATATGACCCCCTCGATACTCGTACCCAACCTTACTTCGGAACCCTTGATTGCCAAACAACGACTAGTTCTTCAACCCCTCGATCTGATTAATGCAAACAACAGCTTATAGATGATTTTATGCTGTAAGGTAAGACAATTTTAACTACATTTGACTTGTCAGGGGCTGCCGCCCCCAAGCCCCCGCTTAGTATACTCAAACGCCGTCGGGCTTTTATTTTTATCGCACGATTTTCATTGCTCAGCATCCGAGGCGAAAATGCAAATGGCGGCGTGTTTACATTCCGCTTAGCAACGGCAAGGGAAATGACTGTTCATGCACAGTCGCGTGCTTCTGGGGACCGGTATACTAGAAACTTCCCTTCTTTCTATATAAACCATTTGAAAATGTATGATCTTGTCATTTAGTAGCCTTAGTACGTAAGTCCTCGAGCTCGCGCTTCATACTTCACCGATATGCGGTGAAGTATGAAGCGCGAGCTCGAGGACTTACGTACTAAGGCTACTGCATAGCCTTCGTAACGTAGTGCAGTAGGCTGTGACGTCATAGCTAGTCATTTAGCAAATTCTTTAAGGATATGCGGGACGATGGTCATGTGATGGTTGCGAATTTATTATAAATTTAGAACCGGACACAGCGTAGTTACAACTTCCCAATCGGAACTCCTCGAATGTCTCGCGCACTCGACATAGATCTATGTCGAGTGCGCGAGACATTCGAGGAGTTCCGATTGAAAACTTCCCGAGAAAAATAAAAATGCTGTAAAGACAAACTATGTGACGTCACAATAAAAAAGTACGTCACGACGTTGTATCGCGGGGAAAATGTCATCATATTTTGTCGTAATTTGCTACCGCTGTCAAGTGTCATGTGTAAATCTGTTGATTGAATTCTTGTCTAATGATAATTTTTAATTTATTTCATATTGATTACAAGTCTCCCTTTTCATATACATTGCATATATTTTATATATAGTATATGCGCCACAGTGATTTTGATAGTATAGCCCATAAGTCACCGAAATCGTTCCTACATGTACATGCAATTTGCATCTCTAGGCATTTACAAAAAGCAAGTCAATCGTGTGTAAACTCATTGTGCGAGTGTAAGATGATGATCGTTTATTGATATTTACTATAGTAGTGTGAAACTAGAACTGGACACGCATTTCTCCGAATCTTGCTTGGGAAATGTACGAACTATTCTGGTGCTTTTATAATTGATCATTGTTTGCGAAAAATACCCCCCCCCCCCCTTATGACGACAATCAATACTTTTGGTCAAATATTAACGTCCATACTAGGAATGTTTAATTTTAGCAAGCATTTTCATGTACATATAAGTACGCTTTATCTCTCAAACTATTTCATAATCCAAATTATTTCTACTAACTTTACGTAACACTGCTGCGGAAATGGTAACTAATGTAAAAAAAAATATATATATATATGACACACGTCGGAATGTATGCGAGAAGCAGACGTGTGAAAAAGAAAAAGGTGCAAAGTCACAACATGTGCGACACATAAATTCCTTGAAAAATAGCATGGAGACGATCGAGTCAAGCGACACTAGCTACCATGGCCACGGAAATGCTGCTGATCTTATAAAGGAAGTAGTAGCTCATATTGACGTTAACTAGATCTAACCCGTGGTTTGAGAGAAGACGAATTGTAGAGCTAGACTAGACGTTTTGTCCAAAGCCATGTTAAATATACATGTATATTTTTAAAAAAATAATTTGTTTTCATTAACTCAATTTTTGTTCCATGATAATGAAAATTCTAAATATTTCAATAAGTTCAAAACAAATATAGTTTCTAACAATGTATTCCAAAATAGGCACGAAGAATACGCAAGTTCCGAGTTACCCAAAAGTTATTTCCCTTTGTCGAACTCTTTCGCATTTTATGACGTATGGTGGGTACACAATGTATACATTATATCGTAGACTGGCATCGTACATAATGATTACGTACGATTAATGTAATAAAAGCGTAACTTTTGTTTATATCAATCACTGGTATGCATATTTTGGCCATATCAAGCATAATTTGTTTGAATAAGATCATCAAATTGGCTATTGCATCATTATTTGTTTCCTCTTCTACATGAGTGACGCTTTTATCAAAGAAAGATGGCAATTAACAATATTTGTTTGAGCCATTTTGTTATCCAATACTCATAAACTCACTAAAGTTGCCTTTTCCCTGAGATAGGATGGTCTCAGAATCTCTGGATATCATCTATTAAGAAATAATACAACGATAGTAATTAGCAAATGTACCCACTGTTATCATATTTTACGTCATAATTTACGGATGATAAATACGCAAATAAATTTAACAGTATTTTTTGTACATGAAAAGAATATAAGCTTGAAAGTTATTAATAAAAATTATTTGGCCAACTCTAACCCCAAGTGAACATTTCAATGTATAACTTGAAGGACACATACCTCAAAATCAAGATTAGCTTCACCCCTTCATATTTATACAGGAAGTTAGGTATATGAATAGCTTTTAATTGCAGTGTTTGCAAAAAAATTATTGACAGGTTTTTGAGCAGTGCTTCATTTAGTATCTGGACTACCCTGTTTTTGAGTACCAATTTCCACCCCCAAATCCTTAAATTCTCCCAATTTCTTATTATATGGTTATGTTTAAGTATGTTATTATTATATATTTTATATTTTGCATATATTCTAAAGATCATTGTAAAAGATTTAGATAAAACTTCCATCAAATTATTTTTTTAATGGAAAATCAGAATGATCTTGTAAAATTCACAATTTTCGAAAAAGGGGGGGGGGGGGTAATTCAAAGCTTACTATCTCCCTTGTATACC